>NW_028115410.1:0-33744 GCF_964273445.1 Streptopelia decaocto | reverse complement strand
AAAAATTTCAACTGGAATTTTAGCATTTTTTGACGTGAAATTGTAAACATGTGGACATGGATTTTGAAAATTCTAGAGAGAATTTTAAAAGCTTCAACAGAATTTCAACAATTTTGAGAGGGATTTGAAAAGTTTCAATGGGAATGGGAAGAATTGGGACAAAAATTGGAAAATTTTTAAGGGACTTTGAAAAAATTTCAACTGGAATTTTAGCCATTTTTTGACGTGAAATTGTAAACATGTGGCCATGGATTTTGAAAATTCTAGAGAGAATTTTAAAAGCTTCAACAGAATTTCCACAATTTTGAGAGGGATTTGAAAAGTTTCCATGGGAATGGGAAGAATTGGGACAAAAATTGGAAAATTTTTAAGGGACTTTGAAAAAATTTCAACTGGAATTTTAGCCATTTTTTGACGTGAAATTGTAAACATGTGGACATGGATTTTGAAAATTCTAGAGAGAATTTTAAAAGCTTCAACAGAATTTCCACAATTTTGAGAGGGATTTGAAAAGTTTCAATGGGAATGGGAAGAATTGGGACAAAAATTGGAAAATTTTTAAGGGACTTTGAAAAAATTTCAACTGGAATTTTAGCCATTTTTTGACGTGAAATTGTAAACATGTGGACATGGATTTTGAAAATTCTAGAGAGAATTTTAAAAGCTTCAAGAGAATTTCAACAATTTTGAGAGGGATTTGAAAAGTTTCAATGGGAATGGGAAGAATTGGGACAAAAATTGGAAAATTTTTAAGGGACTTTGAAAAAATTTCAACTGGAATTTTAGCCATTTTTTGACGTGAAATTGTAAACATGTGGACATGGATTTTGAAAATTCTAGAGAGAATTTTAAAAGCTTCAAGAGAATTTCCACAATTTTGAGAGGGATTTGAAAAGTTTCAATGGGAATGGGAAGAATTGGGACAAAAATTGGAAAAATTTGAAGGGACTTTGAAAAAATTTCAACTGGAATTTTAGCCATTTTTTGACGTGAAATTGTAAACATGTGGCCATGGATTTTGAAAATTCTAGAGAGAATTTTAAAAGCTTCAAGAGAATTTCAACAATTTTGAGAGGGATTTGAAAAGTTTCAATGGGAATGGGAAGAATTGGGACAAAAATTGGAAAATTTTGCAGGGACTTTTAAAAAATTGCAACTGGAATTTTAGCCATTTTTTGACGTGAAATTGTAAACATGTGGACATGGATTTTGAAAATTCTAGAGAGAATTTTAAAAGCTTCAAGAGAATTTCAACAATTTTGAGAGGGATTTGAAAAGTTTCAATGGGAATGGGAAGAATTGGGACAAAAATTGGAAAATTTTTAAGGGACTTTGAAAAAATTGCAACTGGAATTTTAGCCATTTTTTGACGTGAAATTGTAAACATGTGGACATGGATTTTGAAAATTCTAGACAGAATTTTAAAAGCTTCAAGAGAATTTCAACAATTTTGAGAGGGATTTGAAAAGTTTCAATGGGAATGGGAAGAATTGGGACAAAAATGGGAAAATTTTTAAGGGACTTTGAAAAAATTTCAACTGGAATTTTAGCCATTTTTGACGTGAAATTGTAAACATGTGGACATGGATTTTGAAAATTCTAGAGAGAATTTTAAAAGCTTCAACAGAATTTCAACAATTTTGAGAGGGATTTGAAAAGTTTCAATGGGAATGGGAAGAATTGGGACAAAAATTGGAAAATTTTTAAGGGACTTTGAAAAAATTGCAACTGGAATTTTAGCCATTTTTTGACGTGAAATTGTAAACATGTGGACATGGATTTTGAAAATTCTAGAGAGAATTTTAAAAGCTTCAAGAGAATTTCAACAATTTTGAGAGGGATTTGAAAAGTTTCAATGGGAATGGGAAGAATTGGGACAAAAATTGGAAAATTTTGAAGGGACTTTGAAAAAATTTCAACTGGAATTTTAGCCATTTTTTGACGTGAAATTGTAAACATGTGGCCATGGATTTTGAAAATTCTAGAGAGAATTTTAAAAGCTTCAAGAGAATTTCAACAGTTTTGAGAGGGATTTGAAAAGTTTCAATGGGAATGGGAAGAATTGGGATGAAAATTGGAAAATTTTTCAGGGACTTTTAAAAAATTGCAACTGGAATTTTAGCAATTTTTTCACGTGAAATTGTAAACATGTGGACATGGATTTTGAAAATTCTAGAGAGAATTTTAAAAGCTTCAACAGAATTTCAACAATTTTGAGAGGGATTTGAAAAGTTTCAATGGGAATGGGAAGAATTGGGACAAAAATTGGAAAATTTTTAAGGGACTTTGAAAAAATTTCAACTGGAATTTTAGCCATTTTTTGACGTGAAATTGTAAACATGTGGACATGGATTTTGAAAATTCTAGAGAGAATTTTAAAAGCTTCAAGAGAATTTCAACAATTTTGAGAGGGATTTGAAAAGTTTCAATGGGAATGGGAAGAATTGGGACAAAAATTGGAAAATTTTGAAGGGACTTGAAAAAATTGCAACAGGAATTTTAGCCATTTTTTGACGTGAAATTGTAAACATGTTGAAGTGGATTTTGAAAATTCTAGAGAGAATTTTAAAAGCTTCAACAGAATTTCAACAATTTTGAGAGGGATTTGAAAAGTTTCAATGGGAATGGGAAGAATTGGGACAAAATTGGAAAATTTTGAAGGGACTTTGAAAAAATTTCAACTGGAATTTTAGCCATTTTTTGACGTGAAATTGTAAACATGTGGCCATGGATTTTGAAAATTCTAGAGAGAATTTTAAAACTTCAAGAGAATTTCAACAATTTTGAGAGGGATTTGAAAAGTTTCAATGGGAATGGGAAGAATTGGGACAAAAATGGGAAAATTTTTAAGGGACTTTGAAAAAATTTCAACTGGAATTTTAGCCATTTTTTGACTTGAAATTGTAAACATGTGGCCATGGATTTTGAAAATTCTAGAGAGAATTTTAAAAGCTTCAAGAGAATTTCAACAATTTTGAGAGGGATTTGAAAAGTTTCCATGGGAATGGGAAGAATTGGGACAAAAATTGGAAAATTTTTAAGGGACTTTGAAAAAATTTCAACTGGAATTTTAGCCATTTTTTGACGTGAAATTGTAAACATGTGGACATGGATTTTGAAAATTCTAGAGAGAATTTTAAAAGCTTCAACAGAATTTCAACAATTTGGGGAGGGATTTGAAAAGTTTCAATGGGAATGGGAAGAATTGGGACAAAAATTGGAAAATTTTGAAGGGACTTTGAAAAAATTTCAACTGGAATTTTAGCCATTTTTTGACGTGAAATTGTGAACATGTGGACATGGATTTTGAAAATTCTAGAGAGAATTTTAAAAGCTTCAAGAGAATTTCAACAATTTTGAGAGGGATTTGAAAAGTTTCAATGGGAATGGGAAGAATTGGGACAAAAATTGGAAAATTTTTAAGGGACTTTGAAAAAATTTCAACTGGAATTTTAGCCATTTTTTGACGTGAAATTGTAAACATGTGGCCATGGATTTTGAAAATTCTAGAGAGAATTTTAAAAGCTTCAAGAGAATTTCAACAATTTTGAGAGGGATTTGAAAAGTTTCAATGGGAATGGGAAGAATTGGGACAAAAATTGGAAAATTTTTCAGGGACTTTGAAAAAATTGCAACTGGAATTTTAGCCATTTTTTGACGTGAAATTGTAAACATGTGGACATGGATTTTGAAAATTCTAGAGAGAATTTTAAAAGCTTCAAGAGAATTTCAACAATTTTGAGAGGGATTTGAAAAGTTTCAATGGGAATGGGAAGAATTGGGACAAAAATGGGAAAATTTTTAAGGGACTTTGAAAAAATTTCAACTGGAATTTTAGCCATTTTTTGACGTGAAATTGTAAACATGTGGACATGGATTTTGAAAATTCTAGAGAGAATTTTAAAAGCTTCAACAGAATTTCAACAATTTTGAGAGGGATTTGAAAAGTTTCAATGGGAATGGGAAGAATTGGGACAAAAATTGGAAAATTTTTAAGGGACTATGAAAAAATTTCAACTGGAATTTTAGCATTTTTTGACGTGAAATTGTAAACATGTTGAAGTGGATTTTGAAAATTCTAGAGAGAATTTTTAAAGCTTCAACAGAATTTCAACAATTTTGAGAGGGATTTGAAAAGTTTCAATGGGAATGGGAAGAATTGGGACAAAAATTGGAAAATTTTGAAGGGACTTTGAAAAAATTTCAACTGGAATTTTAGCCATTTTTTGACGTGAAATTGTAAACATGTGGACATGGATTTTGAAAATTCTAGAGAGAATTTTAAAAGCTTCAACAGAATTTCAACAATTTTGAGAGGGATTTGAAAAGTTTCAATGGGAATGGGAAGAATTGGGACAAAAATTGGAAAATTTTTAAGGGACTTTGAAAAAATTGCAACTGGAATTTTAGCAATTTTTTGACGTGAAATTGTAAACATGTGGCCATGGATTTTGAAAATTCTAGAGAGAATTTTAAAAGCTTCAAGAGAATTTCAACAATTTTGAGAGGGATTTGAAAAGTTTCAATGGGAATGGGAAGAATTGGGACAAAAATTGGAAAATTTTGAAGGGACTTTGAAAAAATTGCAACTGGAATTTTAGCCATTTTTTGACGTGAAATTGTAAACATGTGGACATGGATTTTGAAAATTCTAGAGAGAATTTTAAAAGCTTCAACAGAATTTCCACAATTTTGAGAGGGATTTGAAAAGTTTCAATGGGAATGGGAAGAATTGGGACAAAAATTGGAAAATTTTTAAGGGACTTTGAAAAAATTTCAACTGGAATTTTAGCCATTTTTTGACGTGAAATTGTAAACATGTGGACATGGATTTTGAAAATTCTAGAGAGAATTTTAAAAGCTTCAAGAGAATTTCAACAATTTTGAGAGGGATTTGAAAAGTTTCAATGGGAATGGGAAGAATTGGGACAAAAATTGGAAAATTTTGAAGGGACTTTGAAAAAATTTCAACTGGAATTTTAGCCATTTTTTGACGTGAAATTGTAAACATGTTGAAGTGGATTTTGAAAATTCTAGAGAGAATTTTAAAAGCTTCAAGAGAATTTCAACAATTTTGAGAGGGATTTGAAAAGTTTCAATGGGAATGGGAAGAATTGGGACAAAAATTGGAAAATTTTTCAGGGACTTTGAAAAAATTTCAACTGGAATTTTAGCAATTTTTTGACGTGAAATTGTAAACATGTTGAAGTGGATTTTGAAAATTCTAGAGAGAATTTTTAAAGCTTCAACAGAATTTCAACAATTTTGAGATGGATTTGAAAAGTTTCCATGGGAATGGGAAGAATTGGGACAAAAATTGGAAAATTTTTCAGGGACTTTGAAAAAATTGCAACTGGAATTTTAGCAATTTTTTGACGTGAAATTGTAAACATGTGGCCATGGATTTTGAAAATTCTAGAGAGAATTTTAAAAGCTTCAAGAGAATTTCAATAATTTTGAGAGGGATTTGAAAAGTTTCAATGGGAATGGGAAGAATTGGGACAAAAATTGGAAAATTTTTAAGGGACTTTGAAAAAATTTCAACTGGAATTTTAGCCATTTTTTGACGTGAAATTGTAAACATGTGGCCATGGATTTTGAAAATTCTAGAGAGAATTTTAAAAGCTTCAACAGAATTTCAACAATTTTGAGAGGGATTTGAAAAGTTTCAATGGGAATGGGAAGAATTGGGACAAAAATTGGAAAATTTTTAAGGGACTTTGAAAAAATTTCAACTGGAATTTTAGCCATTTTTTGACGTGAAATTGTAAACATGTGGACATGGATTTTGAAAATTCTAGAGAGAATTTTAAAAGCTTCAACAGAATTTCAACAATTTTGAGAGGGATTTGAAAAGTTTCAATGGGAATGGGAAGAATTGGGACAAAAATTGGAAAATTTTTCAGGGACTTTGAAAAAATTGCAACTGGAATTTTATTTATTTTTTGACGTGAAATTGTAAACATGTGGACATGGATTTTGAAAATTCTAGAGAGAATTTTAAAAGCTTCAACAGAATTTCCACAATTTTGAGAGGGATTTGAAAAGTTTCAATGGGAATGGGAAGAATTGGGACAAAAATTGGAAAATTTTTAAGGGACTTTGAAAAAATTTCAACTGGAATTTTAGCCATTTTTTGACGTGAAATTGTAAACATGTGGCCATGGATTTTGAAAATTCTAGAGAGAATTTTAAAAGCTTCAAGAGAATTTCAACAATTTTGAGAGGGATTTGAAAAGTTTCAATGGGAATGGGAAGAATTGGGACAAAAATTGGAAAATTTTGAAGGGACTTTGAAAAAATTTCAACTGGAATTTTAGCCATTTTTTGACGTGAAATTGTAAACATGTGGCCATGGATTTTGAAAATTCTAGAGAGAATTTTAAAAGCTTCAAGAGAATTTCAACAATTTTGAGAGGGATTTGAAAAGTTTCAATGGGAATGGGAAGAATTGGGACAAAAATTGGAAAATTTTGCAGGGACTTTTAAAAAATTTCAACTGGAATTTTAGCCATTTTTTGACGTGAAATTGTAAACATGTGGCCATGGATTTTGAAAATTCTAGAGAGAATTTTAAAAGCTTCAAGAGAATTTCAACAATTTTGAGAGGGATTTGAAAAGTTTCAATGGGAATGGGAAGAATTGGGACAAAAATGGGAAAATTTTTAAGGGACTTTGAAAAAATTTCAACTGGAATTTTAGCCATTTTTTGACGTGAAATTGTAAACATGTGGACATGGATTTTGAAAATTCTAGAGAGAATTTTGAAAGCTTCAACAGAATTTCAACAATTTTGAGAGGGATTTGAAAAGTTTCAATGGGAATGGGAAGAATTGGGACAAAAATTGGAAAATTTTTAAGGGACTATGAAAAAATTTCAACTGGAATTTTAGCATTTTTTGACGTGAAATTGTAAACATGTGGCCATGGATTTTGAAAATTCTAGAGAGAATTTTAAAAGCTTCAACAGAATTTCAACAATTTTGAGAGGGATTTGAAAAGTTTCAATGGGAATGGGAAGAATTGGGACAAAAATTGGAAAATTTTTAAGGGACTTTGAAAAAATTTCAACTGGAATTTTAGCCATTTTTTGACGTGAAATTGTAAACATGTGGCCATGGATTTTGAAAATTCTAGAGAGAATTTTAAAAGCTTCAACAGAATTTCCACAATTTTGAGAGGGATTTGAAAAGTTTCCATGGGAATGGGAAGAATTGGGACAAAAATTGGAAAATTTTTAAGGGACTTTGAAAAAATTTCAACTGGAATTTTAGCCATTTTTTGACGTGAAATTGTAAACATGTGGACATGGATTTTGAAAATTCTAGAGAGAATTTTAAAAGCTTCAACAGAATTTCCACAATTTTGAGAGGGATTTGAAAAGTTTCAATGGGAATGGGAAGAATTGGGACAAAAATTGGAAAATTTTTAAGGGACTTTGAAAAAATTTCAACTGGAATTTTAGCAATTTTTTGACGTGAAATTGTAAACATGTGGCCATGGATTTTGAAAATTCTAGAGAGAATTTTAAAAGCTTCAACAGAATTTCAACAATTTTGAGAGGGATTTGAAAAGTTTCAATGGGAATGGGAAGAATTGGGACAAAAATTGGAAAATTTTTAAGGGACTTTGAAAAAATTTCAACTGGAATTTTAGCCATTTTTTGACGTGAAATTGTAAACATGTGGACATGGATTTTGAAAATTCTAGAGAGAATTTTAAAAGCTTCAAGAGAATTTCCACAATTTTGAGAGGGATTTGAAAAGTTTCAATGGGAATGGGAAGAATTGGGACAAAAATTGGAAAAATTTGAAGGGACTTTGAAAAAATTTCAACTGGAATTTTAGCCATTTTTTGACGTGAAATTGTAAACATGTGGCCATGGATTTTGAAAGTTCTAGAGAGAATTTTAAAAGCTTCAAGAGAATTTCAACAATTTGGAGAGGGATTTGAAAAGTTTCAATGGGAATGGGAAGAATTGGGACAAAAATTGGAAAATTTTTCAGGGACTTTTAAAAAATTGCAACTGGAATTTTAGCCATTTTTTGACGTGAAATTGTAAACATGTGGACATGGATTTTGAAAATTCTAGAGAGAATTTTAAAAGCTTCAAGAGAATTTCAACAATTTTGAGAGGGATTTGAAAAGTTTCAATGGGAATGGGAAGAATTGGGACAAAAATGGGAAAATTTTTAAGGGACTTTGAAAAAATTTCAACTGGAATTTTAGCCATTTTTTGACACGAACTTGTAAACATGTGGACATGGATTTTGAAAATTCTAGAGAGAATTTTAAAAGCTTCAACAGAATTTCCACAATTTTGAGAGGGATTTGAAAAGTTTCAATGGGAATGGGAAGAATTGGGACAAAAATTGGAAAATTTTGAAGGGACTTTGAAAAAATTGCAACTGGAATTTTAGCCATTTTTTGACGTGAAATTGTAAACATGTGGACATGGATTTTGAAAATTCTAGAGAGAATTTTAAAAGCTTCAAGGTAATTTCAACAATTTTGAGAGGGATTTGAAAAGTTTCAATGGGAATGGGAAGAATTGGGACAAAAATTGGAAAATTTTTAAGGGACTTTGAAAAAATTTCAACTGGAATTTTAGCCATTTTTTGACGTGAAATTGTAAACATGTGGACATGGATTTTGAAAAGTCTAGAGAGAATTTTAAAAGCTTCAAGAGAATTTCAACAATTTTGAGAGGGATTTGAAAAGTTTCAATGGGAATGGGAAGAATTGGGACAAAAATTGGAAAATTTTGAAGGGACTTTGAAAAAATTTCAACTGGAATTTTAGCCATTTTTTGACGTGAAATTGTAAACATGTGGCCATGGATTTTGAAAATTCTAGAGAGAATTTTAAAAGCTTCAACAGAATTTCCACAATTTTGAGAGGGATTTGAAAAGTTTCAATGGGAATGGGAAGAATTGGGACAAAAATTGGAAAATTTTTAAGGGACTTTGAAAAAATTTCAACTGGAATTTTAGCCATTTTTTGACGTGAAATTGTGAACATGTGGACATGGATTTTGAAAATTCTAGAGAGAATTTTAAAAGCTTCAACAGAATTTCAACAATTTGGAGAGGGATTTGAAAAGTTTCAATGGGAATGGGAAGAATTGGGACAAAAATTGAAAAATTTTTAAGGGACTTTTAAGAAATTGCAACTTGAATTTTATTTATTTTTTGACGTGAAATTGTAAACATGTGGACATGGATTTTGAAAATTCTAGAGAGAATTTTAAAAGCTTCAACAGAATTTCCACAATTTTGAGAGGGATTTGAAAAGTTTCAATGGGAATGGGAAGAATTGGGACAAAAATTGGAAAATTTTTAAGAGACTTTGAAAAAATGTCAACTGGAATTTTAGCAATTTTGACGTGAAATTGTAAACATGTTGAAGTGGATTTTGAAAATTCTAGAGAGAATTTTAAAAGCTTCAACAGAATTTCAACACTTTTGAGAGGGATTTGAAAAGTTTCAATGGGAATGGGAAGAATTGGGACAAAAATTGGAAAATTTTTAAGGGACTTTGAAAAAATTGCAACTGGAATTTTAGCCATTTTTTGACGTGAAATTGTAAACATGTGGACATGGATTTTGAAAATTCTAGAGAGAATTTTAAAAGCTTCAACAGAATTTCCACAATTTTTAGAGGGATTTGAAAAGTTTCAATGGGGATGGGAAGAATTGGGGCAAAAATTGGAAAATTTTTAAGGGACTTTGAAAAAATTGCAACTGGAATTTTAGCCATTTTTTGACGTGAAATTGTAAACATGTGGACATGGATTTTGAAAATTCTAGAGAGAATTTTAAAAGCTTCAAGAGAATTTCAACAATTTTGAGAGGGATTTGAAAAGTTTCAATGGGAATGGGAAGAATTGGGACAAAAATGGGAAAATTTTTCAGGGACTTTTAAGAAATTGCAACTTGAATTTTATTTATTTTTTGACGTGAAATTGTAAACATGTGGACATGGATTTTGAAAATTCTAGAGAGAATTTTAAAAGCTTCAACAGAATTTCCACAATTTTGAGAGGGATTTGAAAAGTTTCAATGGGAATGGGAAGAATTGGGACAAAAATTGGAAAATTTTTCAGGGACTTTGAAAAAATTGCAACTGGAATTTTAGCCATTTTTTGACGTGAAATTGTAAACATGTGGCCATGGATTTTGAAAATTCTAGAGAGAATTTTAAAAGCTTCAAGAGAATTTCAACAATTTTGAGAGGGATTTGAAAAGTTTCAATGGGAATGGGAAGAATTGGGACAAAAATTGGAAAATTTTTCAGGGACTTTTAAAAAATTGCAACTGGAATTTTAGCCATTTTTTGACGTGAAATTGTAAACATGTGGCCATGGATTTTGAAAATTCTAGAGAGAATTTTAAAAGCTTCAAGAGAATTTCAACAATTTTGAGAGGGATTTGAAAAGTTTCAATGGGAATGGGAAGAATTGGGACAAAAATGGGAAAATTTTTAAGGGACTTTGAAAAAATTTCAACTGGAATTTTAGCCATTTTTTGACGTGAAATTGTAAACATGTGGACATGGATTTTGAAAATTCTAGAGAGAATTTTAAAAGCTTCAACAGAATTTCCACAATTTTGAGAGGGATTTGAAAAGTTTCAATGGGAATGGGAAGAATTGGGACAAAAATTGGAAAATTTTTAAGGGACTTTGAAAAAATTTCAACTGGAATTTTAGCCATTTTTTGACGTGAAATTGTAAACATGTGGACATGGATTTTGAAAATTCTAGAGAGAATTTTAAAAGCTTCAAGGTAATTTCAACAATTTTGAGAGGGATTTGAAAAGTTTCAATGGGAATGGGAAGAATTGGGACAAAAATTGGAAAATTTTTAAGGGACTTTGAAAAAATTTCAACTGGAATTTTAGCCATTTTTTGACGTGAAATTGTAAACATGTGGACATGGATTTTGAAAAGTCTAGAGAGAATTTTAAAAGCTTCAACAGAATTTCAACAATTTTGAGATGGATTTGAAAAGTTTCAATGGGAATGGGAAGAATTGGGACAAAAATTGGAAAATTTTGAAGGGACTTTGAAAAAATTTCAACTGGAATTTTAGCCATTTTTTGACGTGAAATTGTAAACATGTGGCCATGGATTTTGAAAATTCTAGAGAGAATTTTAAAAGCTTCAACAGAATTTCCACAATTTTGAGAGGGATTTGAAAAGTTTCAATGGGAATGGGAAGAATTGGGACAAAAATTGGAAAATTTTTAAGGGACTTTGAAAAAATTTCAACTGGAATTTTAGCCATTTTTTGACGTGAAATTGTAAACATGTGGCCATGGATTTTGAAAATTCTAGAGAGAATTTTAAAAGCTTCAAGAGAATTTCAACAATTTTGAGAGGGATTTGAAAAGTTTCAATGGGAATGGGAAGAATTGGGACAAAAATTGGAAAATTTTTCAGGGACTTTGAAAAAATTTCAACTGGAATTTTAGCCATTTTTTGACGTGAAATTGTAAACATGTGGACATGGATTTTGAAAATTCTAGAGAGAATTTTAAAAGCTTCAAGAGAATTTCAACAATTTTGAGAGGGATTTGAAAAGTTTCAATGGGAATGGGAAGAATTGGGACAAAAATTGGAAAATTTTTAAGGGACTTTGAAAAAATTTCAACTGGAATTTTAGCCATTTTTTGACGTGAAATTGTAAACATGTGGACATGGATTTTGAAAATTCTAGAGAGAATTTTAAAAGCTTCAACAGAATTTCCACAATTTTGAGAGGGATTTGAAAAGTTTCCATGGGAATGGGAAGAATTGGGACAAAAATTGGAAAATTTTTAAGGGACTTTGAAAAAATTGCAACTGGAATTTTAGCCATTTTTTGACGTGAAATTGTAAACATGTGGACATGGATTTTGAAAATTCTAGAGAGAATTTTAAAAGCTTCAAGGTAATTTCAACAATTTTGAGAGGGATTTGAAAAGTTTCAATGGGAATGGGAAGAATTGGGACAAACATTGGAAAATTTTTAAGGGACTTTGAAAAAATTTCAGCTGGAATTTTAGCCATTTTTTGACGTGAAATTGTAAACATGTGGACATGGATTTTGAAAAGTCTAGAGAGAATTTTAAAAGCTTCAAGAGAATTTCAACAATTTTGAGAGGGATTTGAAAAGTTTCAATGGGAATGGGAAGAATTGGGACAAAAATTGGAAAATTTTGAAGGGACTTTGAAAAAATTTCAACTGGAATTTTAGCCATTTTTTGACGTGAAATTGTAAACATGTGGCCATGGATTTTGAAATTTCTAGAGAGAATTTTAAAAGCTTCAACAGAATTTCAACACTTTTGAGAGGGATTTGAAAAGTTTCAATGGGAATGGGAAGAATTGGGACAAAAATTGGAAAATTTTTAAGGGACTTTGAAAAAATTGCAACTGGAATTTTAGCCATTTTTTGACGTGAAATTGTAAACATGTGGACATGGATTTTGAAAATTCTAGAGAGAATTTTAAAAGCTTCAACAGAATTTCAACAATTTTGAGAGGGATTTGAAAAGTTTCAATGGGGATGGGAAGAATTGGGGCAAAAATTGGAAAATTTTTAAGGGACTTTGAAAAAATTGCAACTGGAATTTTAGCCATTTTTTGACATGAAATTGTAAACATGTGGACATGGATTTTGAAAATTCTAGAGAGAATTTTAAAAGCTTCAAGAGAATTTCAACAATTTTGAGAGGGATTTGAAAAGTTTCAATGGGAATGGGAAGAATTGGGACAAAAATTGGAAAATTTTTAAGGGACTTTGAAAAAATTTCAACTGGAATTTTAGCCATTTTTTGACGTGAAATTGTAAACATGTGGACATGGATTTTGAAAATTCTAGAGAGAATTTTAAAAGCTTCAAGAGAATTTCAACAATTTTGAGAGGGATTTGAAAAGTTTCAATGGGAATGGGAAGAATTGGGACAAAAATGGGAAAATTTTTCAGGGACTTTTAAGAAATTGCAACTTGAATTTTATTTATTTTTTGACGTGAAATTGTAAACATGTGGACATGGATTTTGAAAATTCTAGAGAGAATTTTAAAAGCTTCAACAGAATTTCCACAATTTTGAGAGGGATTTGAAAAGTTTCAATGGGAATGGGAAGAATTGGGACAAAAATTGGAAAATTTTGAAGGGACTTGGAAAAAATTTCAACTGGAATTTTAGCCATTTTTTGACGTGAAATTGTAAACATGTGGCCATGGATTTTGAAAATTCTAGAGAGAATTTTAAAAGCTTCAAGAGAATTTCAACAATTTTGAGAGGGATTTGAAAAGTTTCAATGGGAATGGGAAGAATTGGGACAAAAATTGGAAAATTTTTCAGGGACTTTTAAAAAATTGCAACTGGAATTTTAGCCATTTTTTGACGTGAAATTGTAAACATGTGGACATGGATTTTGAAAATTCTAGAGAGAATTTTAAAAGCTTCAAGAGAATTTCAACAATTTTGAGAGGGATTTGAAAAGTTTCAATGGGAATGGGAAGAATTGGGACAAAAATGGGAAAATTTTTAAGGGACTTTGAAAAAATTTCAACTGGAATTTTAGCCATTTTTTGACGTGAAATTGTAAACATGTGGACATGGATTTTGAAAATTCTAGAGAGAATTTTAAAAGCTTCAACAGAATTTCCACAATTTTGAGAGGGATTTGAAAAGTTTCAATGGGAATGGGAAGAATTGGGACAAAAATTGGAAAATTTTTAAGGGACTTTGAAAAAATTTCAACTGGAATTTTAGCCATTTTTTGACGTGAAATTGTAAACATGTGGACATGGATTTTGAAAATTCTAGAGAGAATTTTAAAAGCTTCAAGGTAATTTCAACAATTTTGAGAGGGATTTGAAAAGTTTCAATGGGAATGGGAAGAATTGGGACAAAAATTGGAAAATTTTTAAGGGACTTTGAAAAAATTTCAACTGGAATTTTAGCCATTTTTTGACGTGAAATTGTAAACATGTGGACATGGATTTTGAAAAGTCTAGAGAGAATTTTAAAAGCTTCAAGAGAATTTCCACAATTTTGAGAGGGATTTGAAAAGTTTCAATGGGAATGGGAAGAATTGGGACAAAAATTGGAAAATTTTGAAGGGACTTTGAAAAAATTTCAACTGGAATTTTAGCCATTTTTTGACGTGAAATTGTAAACATGTGGCCATGGATTTTGAAAATTCTAGAGAGAATTTTAAAAGCTTCAACAGAATTTCCACAATTTTGAGAGGGATTTGAAAAGTTTCAATGGGAATGGGAAGAATTGGGACAAAAATTGGAAAATTTTTAAGGGACTTTGAAAAAATTTCAACTGGAATTTTAGCCATTTTTTGACGTGAAATTGTAAACATGTGGCCATGGATTTTGAAAATTCTAGAGAGAATTTTAAAAGCTTCAAGAGAATTTCAACAATTTTGAGAGGGATTTGAAAAGTTTCAATGGGAATGGGAAGAATTGGGACAAAAATTGGAAAATTTTTCAGGGACTTTTAAAAAATTGCAACTGGAATTTTAGCCATTTTTTGACGTGAAATTGTAAACATGTGGACATGGATTTTGAAAATTCTAGAGAGAATTTTAAAAGCTTCAAGAGAATTTCAACAATTTTGAGAGGGATTTGAAAAGTTTCAATGGGAATGGGAAGAATTGGGACAAAAATGGGAAAACTTTTAAGGGACTTTGAAAAAATTTCAACTGGAATTTTAGCCATTTTTTGACGTGAAATTGTAAACATGTGGACATGGATTTTGAAAATTCTAGAGAGAATTTTAAAAGCTTCAACAGAATTTCCACAATTTTGAGAGGGATTTGAAAAGTTTCAATGGGAATGGGAAGAATTGGGACAAAAATTGGAAAATTTTTAAGGGACTTTGAAAAAATTGCAACTGGAATTTTAGCCATTTTTTGACGTGAAATTGTAAACATGTGGACATGGATTTTGAAAATTCTAGAGAGAATTTTAAAAGCTTCAAGGTAATTTCAACAATTTTGAGAGGGATTTGAAAAGTTTCCATGGGAATGGGAAGAATTGGGACAAAAATTGGAAAATTTTTCAGGGACTTTGAAAAAATTTCAACTGGAATTTTAGCAATTTTTTGACGTGAAATTGTAAACATGTGGACATGGATTTTGAAAATTCTAGAGAGAATTTTAAAAGCTTCAACAGAATTTCAACAATTTTGAGAGGGATTTGAAAAGTTTCAATGGGAATGGGAAGAATTGGGACAAAAATTGGAAAATTTTTAAGGGACTTTGAAAAAATTTCAAATGGAATTTTAGCATTTTTTTTACGTGAAATTGTAAACATGTGGACATGGATTTTGAAAATTCTAGAGAGAATTTTAAAAGCTTCAAGAGAATTTCAACAATTTTGAGAGGGATTTGAAAAGTTTCAATGGGAATGGGAAGAATTGGGACAAAAATTGGAAAATTTTTAAGGGACTTTGAAAAAATTTCAACTGGAATTTTAGCAATTTTTTCACGTGAAATTGTAAACATGTTGAAGTGGATTTTGAAAATTCTAGAGAGAATTTTAAAAGCTTCAACAGAATTTCAACAATTTTGAGAGGGATTTGAAAAGTTTCAATGGGAATGGGAAGAATTGGGACAAAAATTGGAAAATTTTGAAGGGACTTTGAAAAAATTTCAACTGGAATTTTAGCCATTTTTTGACGTGAAATTGTAAACATGTGGACATGGATTTTGAAAATTCTAGAGAGAATTTTAAAAGCTTCAACAGAATTTCCACAATTTTGAGAGGGATTTGAAAAGTTTCAATGGGAATGGGAAGAATTGGGACAAAAATTGGAAAATTTTTAAGAGACTTTGAAAAAATGTCAACTGGAATTTTAGCCATTTTTTGACGTGAAATTGTAAACATGTTGAAGTGGATTTTGAAAATTCTAGAGAGAATTTTAAAAGCTTCAACAGAATTTCAACACTTTTGAGAGGGATTTGAAAAGTTTCAATGGGAATGGGAAGAATTGGGACAAAAATTGGAAAATTTTTCAGGGACTTTGAAAAAATTGCAACTGGAATTTTAGCCATTTTTTGACGTGAAATTGTAAACATGTGGACATGGATTTTGAAAATTCTAGAGAGAATTTTAAAAGCTTCAACAGAATTTCCACAATTTTGAGAGGGATTTGAAAAGTTTCAATGGGAATGGGAAGAATTGGGACAAAAATTGGAAAATTTTGAAGGGACTTTGAAAAAATTTCAACTGGAATTTTAGCCATTTTTTGACGTGAAATTGTAAACATGTGGCCATGGATTTTGAAAATTCTAGAGAGAATTTTAAAAGCTTCAAGAGAATTTCAACAATTTTGAGAGGGATTTGAAAAGTTTCAATGGGAATGGGAAGAATTGGGGCAAAAATTGGAAAATTTTTAAGGGACTTTTAAAAAATTGCAACTGGAATTTTAGCCATTTTTTGACGTGAAATTGTAAACATGTGGACATGGATTTTGAAAATTCTAGAGAGAATTTTAAAAGCTTCAAGAGAATTTCAACAATTTTGAGAGGGATTTGAAAAGTTTCAATGGGAATGGGAAGAATTGGGACAAAAATGGGAAAATTTTTAAGGGACTTTGAAAAAATTTCAACTGGAATTTTAGCCATTTTTTGACGTGAAATTGTAAACATGTGGACATGGATTTTGAAAATTCTAGAGAGAATTTTAAAAGCTTCAACAGAATTTCCACAATTTTGAGAGGGATTTGAAAAGTTTCAATGGGAATGGGAAGAATTGGGACAAAAATTGGAAAATTTTTAAGGGACTTTGAAAAAATTGCAACTGGAATTTTAGCCATTTTTTGACGTGAAATTGTAAACATGTGGACATGGATTTTGAAAATTCTAGAGAGAATTTTAAAAGCTTCAAGGTAATTTCAACAATTTTGAGAGGGATTTGAAAAGTTTCAATGGGAATGGGAAGAATTGGGACAAAAATTGGAAAATTTTTAAGGGACTTTGAAAAAATTGCAACTGGAATTTTAGCCATTTTTTGACGTGAAATTGTAAACATGTGGCCATGGATTTTGAAAAGTCTAGAGAGAATTTTAAAAGCTTCAAGAGAATTTCAACAATTTTGAGAGGGATTTGAAAAGTTTCAATGGGAATGGGAAGAATTGGGACAAAAATTGGAAAATTTTGAAGGGACTTTGAAAAAATTTCAACTGGAATTTTAGCCATTTTTTGACGTGAAATTGTAAACATGTGGCCATGGATTTTGAAAATTCTAGAGAGAATTTTAAAAGCTTCAACAGAATTTCCACAATTTTGAGAGGGATTTGAAAAGTTTCAATGGGAATGGGAAGAATTGGGACAAAAATGGGAAAATTTTTAAGGGACTTTGAAAAAATTTCAACTGGAATTTTAGCCATTTTTTGACGTGAAATTGTAAACATGTGGCCATGGATTTTGAAAATTCTAGAGAGAATTTTAAAAGCTTCAAGAGAATTTCAACAATTTTGAGAGGGATTTGAAAAGTTTCAATGGGAATGGGAAGAATTGGGACAAAAATTGGAAAATTTTTCAGGGACTTTTAAAAAATTGCAACTGGAATTTTAGCCATTTTTTGACGTGAAATTGTAAACATGTGGACATGGATTTTGAAAATTCTAGAGAGAATTTTAAAAGCTTCAAGAGAATTTCAACAATTTTGAGAGGGATTTGAAAAGTTTCAATGGGAATGGGAAGAATTGGGACAAAAATGGGAAAATTTTTAAGGGACTTTGAAAAAATCTCAACTGGAATTTTAGCCATTTTTTGACGTGAACTTGTAAACATGTGGACATGGATTTTGAAAATTCTAGAGAGAATTTTAAAAGCTTCAACAGAATTTCCACAATTTTGAGAGGGATTTGAAAAGTTTCAATGGGAATGGGAAGAATTGGGACAAAAATTGGAAAATTTTTAAGGGACTTTGAAAAAATTGCAACTGGAATTTTAGCCATTTTTTGACGTGAAATTGTAAACATGTGGACATGGATTTTGAAAATTCTAGAGAGAATTTTAAAAGCTTCAACAGAATTTCAACAATTTTGAGAGGGATTTGAAAAGTTTCAATGGGAATGGGAAGAATTGGGACAAAAATTGGAAAATTTTTAAGGGACTTTGAAAAAATTTCAACTGGAATTTTAGCCATTTTTTGACGTGAAATTGTAAACATGTGGACATGGATTTTGAAAAGTCTAGAGAGAATTTTAAAAGCTTCAACAGAATTTCAACAATTTTGAGAGGGATTTGAAAAGTTTCAATGGGAATGGGAAGAATTGGGACAAAAATTGGAAAATTTTGAAGGGACTTTGAAAAAATTTCAACTGGAATTTTAGCCATTTTTTGACGTGAAATTGTAAACATGTGGCCATGGATTTTGAAAATTCTAGAGAGAATTTTAAAAGCTTCAACAGAATTTCCACAATTTTGAGAGGGATTTGAAAAGTTTCAATGGGAATGGGAAGAATTGGGACAAAAATGGGAAAATTTTTAAGGGACTTTGAAAAAATTTCAACTGGAATTTTAGCCATTTTTTGACGTGAAATTGTAAACATGTGGACATGGATTTTGAAAATTCTAGAGAGAATTTTAAAAGCTTCAACAGAATTTCAACAATTTTGAGAGGGTTTTGAAAAGTTTCAATGGGAATGGGAAGAATTGGGACAAAAATTGGAAAATTTTTAAGGGACTTTGAAAAAATTTCAACTGGAATTTTAGCCATTTTTTGACGTGAAATTTTGAACATGTGGACATGGATTTTGAAAATTCTAGAGAGAATTTTAAAAGCTTCAAGAGAATTTCAACAATTTGGAGAGGGAATTGAAAAGTTTCAATGGGAATGGGAAGAATTGGGACAAAAATTGGAAAATTTTTAAGGGACTTTTAAGAAATTGCAACTTGAATTTTATTTATTTTTTGACGTGAAATTGTAAACATGTGGACATGGATTTTGAAAATTCTAGAGAGAATTTTAAAAGCTTCAAGAGAATTTCCACAATTTTGAGAGGGATTTGAAAAGTTTCAATGGGAATGGGAAGAATTGGGACAAAAATTGGAAAATTTTTAAGGGACTTTGAAAAAATTTCAACTGGAATTTTAGCCATTTTTTGACGTGAAATTGTAAACATGTGGACATGGATTTTGAAAATTCTAGAGAGAATTTTAAAAGCTTCAACAGAATTTCAACAATTTTGAGAGGGATTTGAAAAGTTTCAATGGGAATGGGAAGAATTGGGACAAAAATTGGAAAATTTTTAAGGGACTTTGAAAAAATTTCAACTGGAATTTTAGCCATTTTTTCACGTGAAATTGTAAACATGTTGAAGTGGATTTTGAAAATTCTAGAGAGAATTTTAAAAGCTTCAAGAGAATTTCCACAATTTTTAGAGGGATTTGAAAAGTTTCAATGGGAATGGGAAGAATTGGGACAAAAATTGGAAAATTTTTCAGGGACTTTGAAAAAATTTCAACTGGAATTTTAGCAATTTTTTGACGTGAAATTGTAAACATGTGGACATGGATTTTGAAAATTCTAGAGAGAATTTTAAAAGCTTCAAGAGAATTTCAACAATTTTGAGAGGGATTTGAAAAGTTTCCATGGGAATGGGAAGAATTGGGACAAAAATTGGAAAATTTTTAAGGGACTTTGAAAAAATTTCAACTGGAATTTTAGCCATTTTT
Source organism: Streptopelia decaocto (assembly GCF_964273445.1). NCBI lineage: Eukaryota > Metazoa > Chordata > Aves > Columbiformes > Columbidae > Streptopelia > Streptopelia decaocto. The sequence goes on along the minus strand of NW_028115410.1, from coordinate 14,049 downwards.
TGACGTGAAATTGTAAACATGTGGACATGGATTTTGAAAATTCTAGAGAGAATTTTAAAAGCTTCAACAGAATTTCAACAATTTTGAGAGGGATTTGAAAAGTTTCAATGGGAATGGGAAGAATTGGGACAAAAATTGGAAAATTTTTAAGGGACTTTGAAAAAATTGCAACTGGAATTTTAGCCATTTTTTGACGTGAAATTGTAAACATGTGGCCATGGATTTTGAAAATTCTAGAGAGAATTTTAAAAGCTTCAACAGAATTTCAACAATTTTGAGAGGGATTTGAAAAGTTTCAATGGGAATGGGAAGAATTGGGACAAAAATTGGAAAATTTTTAAGGGACTTTGAAAAAATTTCAACTGGAATTTTAGCCATTTTTTGACGTGAAATTGTAAACATGTGGACATGGATTTTGAAAATTCTAGAGAGAATTTTAAAAGCTTCAAGAGAATTTCAACAATTTTGAGAGGGATTTGAAAAGTTTCAATGGGAATGGGAAGAATTGGGGCAAAAATTGGAAAATTTTTCAGGGACTTTGAAAAAATTGCAACTTGAATTTTAGTTATTTCTTGACGTGAAATTGTAAACATGTGGACATGGATTTTGAAAATTCTAGAGAGAATTTTAAAAGCTTCAAGAGAATTTCCACAATTTTGAGAGGGATTTGAAAAGTTTCAATGGGAATGGGAAGAATTGGGACAAAATTGGGAAAATTTTTCAGGGACTTTGAAAGAATTGCAACTGGAATTTTAGCAATTTTTTGACGTGAAATTGTAAACATGTGGCCATGGATTTTGAAAATTCTAGAGAGAATTTTAAAAGCTTCAACAGAATTTCAACAATTTTGAGAGGGATTTGAAAAGTTTCCATGGGAATGGGAAGAATTGGGACAAAAATTGGAAAATTTTTAAGGGACTTTGAAAAAATTGCAACTGGAATTTTAGCCATTTTTTGACGTGAAATTGTAAACATGTGGACATGGATTTTGAAAATTCTAGAGAGAATTTTAAAAGCTTCAAGAGAATTTCAACAATTTTGAGAGGGATTTGAAAAGTTTCAATGGGAATGGGAAGAATTGGGACAAAAATTGGAAAATTTTTAAGGGACTTTGAAAAAATTTCAACTGGAATTTTAGCCATTTTTTGACGTGAAATTGTAAACATGTGGACATGGATTTTGAAAATTCTAGAGAGAATTTTAAAAGCTTCAAGAGAATTTCAACAATTTTGAGAGGGATTTGAAAAGTTTCAATGGGAATGGGAAGAATTGGGACAAAAATTGGAAAATTTTTAAGGGACTTTGAAAAAATTTCAACTGGAATTTTAGCAGTTTTTTCACGTGAAATTGTAAACATGTTGAAGTGGATTTTGAAAATTCTAGAGAGAATTTTAAAAGCTTCAAGAGAATTTCCACAATTTTGAGAGGGATTTGAAAAGTTTCAATGGGAATGGGAAGAATTGGGACAAAAATTGGAAAATTTTTCAGGGACTTTGAAAAAATTTCAACTGGAATTTTAGCCATTTTTTGACGTGAAATTGTAAACATGTGGACATGGATTTTGAAAATTCTAGAGAGAATTTTAAAAGCTTCAACAGAATTTCCACAATTTTGAGAGGGATTTGAAAAGTTTCAATGGGAATGGGAAGAATTGGGACAAAAATTGGAAAATTTTTAAGAGACTTTGAAAAAATGTCAACTGGAATTTTAGCAATTTTGACGTGAAATTGTAAACATGTGGCCATGGATTTTGAAAATTCTAGAGAGAATTTTAAAAGCTTCAACAGAATTTCAACAATTTTGAGAGGGATTTGAAAAGTTTCAATGGGAATGGGAAGAATTGGGACAAAAATTGGAAAATTTTTAAGGGACTTTGAAAAAATTTCAACTGGAATTTTAGCCATTTTTTGACGTGAAATTGTAAACATGTGGACATGGATTTTGAAAATTCTAGAGAGAATTTTAAAAGCTTCAAGAGAATTTCAACAATTTTGAGAGGGATTTGAAAAGTTTCAATGGGAATGGGAAGAATTGGGGCAAAAATTGGAAAATTTTTAAGGGACTTTGAAAAAATTGCAACTGGAATTTTAGTTATTTCTTGACGTGAAATTGTAAACATGTGGACATGGATTTTGAAAATTCTAGAGAGAATTTTAAAAGCTTCAAGAGAATTTCAACAATTTTGAGAGGGATTTGAAAAGTTTCAATGGGAATGGGAAGAATTGGGACAAAAATGGGAAAATTTTTCAGGGACTTTGAAAAAATTTCAACTGGAATTTTAGCCATTTTTTGACGTGAAATTGTAAACATGTGGCCATGGATTTTGAAAATTCTAGAGAGAATTTTAAAAGCTTCAAGAGAATTTCAACAATTTTGAGAGGGATTTGAAAAGTTTCAATGGGAATGGGAAGAATTGGGACAAAAATTGGAAAATTTTGAAGGGACTTTGAAAAAATTTCAACTGGAATTTTAGCCATTTTTTGACGTGAAATTGTAAACATGTGGACATGGATTTTGAAAATTCTAGAGAGAATTTTAAAAGCTTCAACAGAATTTCAATAATTTTGAGAGGGATTTGAAAAGTTTCAATGGGAATGGGAAGAATTGGGACAAAAATTGGAAAATTTTTCAGGGACTTTGAAAAAATTGCAACTGGAATTTTAGCATTTTTTTTACATGAAATTGTAAACATGTGGACATGGATTTTGAAAATTCTAGAGAGAATTTTAAAAGCTTCAAGAGAATTTCCACAATTTTGAGAGGGATTTGAAAAGTTTCAATGGGAATGGGAAGAATTGGGACAAAAATGGGAAAATTTTTAAGGGACTTTGAAAAAATTGCAACTGGAATTTTAGCCATTTTTTGACGTGAACTTGTAAACATGTGGACATGGATTTTGAAAATTCTAGAGAGAATTTTAAAAGCTTCAAGAGAATTTCCACAATTTTGAGAGGGATTTGAAAAGTTTCAATGGGAATGGGAAGAATTGGGACAAAAATTGGAAAATTTTTAAGGGACTTTGAAAAAATTGCAACTGGAATTTTAGTTATTTCTTGACGTGAAATTGTAAACATGTGGACATGGATTTTGAAAATTCTAGAGAGAATTTTAAAAGCTTCAAGAGAATATCAACAATTTTGAGAGGGATTTGAAAAGTTTCCATGGGAATGGGAAGAATTGGGACAAAAATGGGAAAATTTTGAAGGGACTTTGAAAAAATTTCAACTGGAATTTTAGCCATTTTTTGACGTGAAATTGTAAACATGTGGACATGGATTTTGAAAATTCTAGAGAGAATTTTAAAAGCTTCAACAGAATTTCAACAGTTTTGAGAGGGATTTGAAAAGTTTCAATGGGAATGGGAAGAATTGGGACAAAAATTGGAAAATTTTTAAGGGACTTTGAAAAAATTTCAACTGGAATTTTAGCCATTTTTTGACGTGAAATTGTAAACATGTGGACATGGATTTTGAAAATTCTAGAGAGAATTTTAAAAGCTTCAACAGAATTTCAACAATTTTGAGAGGGATTTGAAAAGTTTCAATGGGAATGGGAAGAATTGGGACAAAAATTGGAAAATTTTTAAGGGACTTTGAAAAAATTGCAACAGGAATTTTAGCCATTTTTTGACGTGAAATTGTAAACATGTGGACATGGATTTTGAAAATTCTAGAGAGAATTTTAAAAGCTTCAACAGAATTTCAATAATTTTGAGAGGGATTTGAAAAGTTTCAATGGGAATGGGAAGAATTGGGACAAAAATTGGAAAATTTTTAAGGGACTTTGAAAAAATTTCAACTGGAATTTTAGCATTTTTTTTACGTGAAATTGTAAACATGTGGACATGGATTTTGAAAATTCTAGAGAGAATTTTAAAAGCTTCAAGAGAATTTCCACAATTTTGAGAGGGATTTGAAAAGTTTCAATGGGAATGGGAAGAATTGGGACAAAAATTGGAAAATTTTTCAGGGACTTTGAAAAAATTTCAACTGGAATTTTAGCCATTTTTTGACGTGAAATTGTAAACATGTGGACATGGATTTTGAAAATTCTAGAGAGAATTTTAAAAGCTTCAACAGAATTTCCACAATTTTGAGAGGGATTTGAAAAGTTTCAATGGGAATGGGAAGAATTGGGACAAAAATTGGAAAATTTTTAAGGGACTTTGAAAAAATTGCAACTGGAATTTTAGCCATTTTTTGACGTGAACTTGTAAACATGTGGACATGGATTTTGAAAATTCTAGAGAGAATTTTAAAAGCTTCAAGGTAATTTCAACAATTTTGAGAGGGATTTGAAAAGTTTCAATGGGAATGGGAAGAATTGGGACAAAAATGGGAAAATTTTTAAGGGACTTTGAAAAAATCTCAACTGGAATTTTAGCCATTTTTTGACGTGAACTTGTAAACATGTGGACATGGATTTTGAAAATTCTAGAGAGAATTTTAAAAGCTTCAACAGAATTTCCACAATTTTGAGAGGGATTTGAAAAGTTTCAATGGGAATGGGAAGAATTGGGACAAAAATTGGAAAATTTTTAAGGGACTTTGAAAAAATTGCAACTGGAATTTTAGCCATTTTTTGACGTGAAATTGTAAACATGTGGACATGGATTTTGAAAATTCTAGAGAGAATTTTAAAAGCTTCAACAGAATTTCAACAATTTTGAGAGGGATTTGAAAAGTTTCAATGGGAATGGGAAGAATTGGGACAAAAATTGGAAAATTTTTAAGGGACTTTGAAAAAATTTCAACTGGAATTTTAGCAATTTTTTCATGTGAAATTGTAAACATGTGGCCATGGATTTTGAAAATTCTAGAGAGAATTTTAAAAGCTTCAACAGAATTTCAACAATTTTGAGAGGGATTTGAAAAGTTTCAATGGGAATGGGAAGAATTGGGACAAAAATTGGAAAATTTTGAAGGGACTTTGAAAAAATTTCAACTGGAATTTTAGCCATTTTTTGACGTGAAATTGTAAACATGTGGACATGGATTTTGAAAATTCTAGAGAGAATTTTAAAAGCTTCAACAGAATTTCCACAATTTTGAGAGGGATTTGAAAAGTTTCAATGGGAATGGGAAGAATTGGGACAAAAATTGGAAAATTTTTAAGGGACTTTGAAAAAATTTCAACTGGAATTTTAGCCATTTTTTGACGTGAAATTGTAAACATGTGGACATGGATTTTGAAAATTCTAGAGAGAATTTTAAAAGCTTCAACAGAATTTCAACAATTTTGAGAGGGTTTTGAAAAGTTTCAATGGGAATGGGAAGAATTGGGACAAAAATTGGAAAATTTTTAAGGGACTTTGAAAAAATTGCAACTGGAATTTTAGCCATTTTTTGACGTGAAATTTTGAACATGTGGACATGGATTTTGAAAATTCTAGAGAGAATTTTAAAAGCTTCAAGAGAATTTCAACAATTTGGAGAGGGAATTGAAAAGTTTCAATGGGAATGGGAAGAATTGGGACAAAAATTGGAAAATTTTTAAGGGACTTTTAAGAAATTGCAACTTGAATTTTATTTATTTTTTGACGTGAAATTGTAAACATGTGGACATGGATTTTGAAAATTCTAGAGAGAATTTTAAAAGCTTCAAGAGAATTTCCACAATTTTGAGAGGGATTTGAAAAGTTTCAATGGGAATGGGAAGAATTGGGACAAAAATTGGAAAATTTTTAAGGGACTTTGAAAAAATTTCAACTGGAATTTTAGCCATTTTTTGACGTGAAATTGTAAACATGTGGACATGGATTTTGAAAATTCTAGAGAGAATTTTAAAAGCTTCAACAGAATTTCAACAATTTTGAGAGGGATTTGAAAAGTTTCAATGGGAATGGGAAGAATTGGGACAAAAATTGGAAAATTTTTAAGGGACTTTGAACAAATTTCAAATGGAATTTTAGCATTTTTTTTACGTGAAATTGTAAACATGTGGACATGGATTTTGAAAATTCTAGAGAGAATTTTAAAAGCTTCAACAGAATTTCAACAATTTTGAGAGGGATTTGAAAAGTTTCAATGGGAATGGGAAGAATTGGGACAAAAATTGGAAAATTTTTAAGGGACTTTGAAAAAATTTCAACTGGAATTTTAGCAATTTTTTCACGTGAAATTGTAAACATGTTGAAGTGGATTTTGAAAATTCTAGAGAGAATTTTAAAAGCTTCAACAGAATTTCCACAATTTTTAGAGGGATTTGAAAAGTTTCAATGGGAATGGGAAGAATTGGGACAAAAATTGGAAAATTTTTCAGGGACTTTGAAAAAATTTCAACTGGAATTTTAGCCATTTTTTGACGTGAAATTGTAAACATGTGGACATGGATTTTGAAAATTCTAGAGAGAATTTTAAAAGCTTCAACAGAATTTCCACAATTTTGAGAGGGATTTGAAAAGTTTCAATGGGAATGGGAAGAATTGGGACAAAAATTGGAAAATTTTTAAGAGACTTTGAAAAAATGTCAACTGGAATTTTAGCAATTTTGACGTGAAATTGTAAACATGTTGAAGTGGATTTTGAAAATTCTAGAGAGAATTTTAAAAGCTTCAACAGAATTTCAACAGTTTTGAGAGGGATTTGAAAAGTTTCAATGGGAATGGGAAGAATTGGGACAAAAATTGGAAAATTTTGAAGGGACTTTGAAAAAATTTCAACTGGAATTTTAGCCATTTTTTGACGTGAAATTGTAAACATGTGGCCATGGATTTTGAAAATTCTAGAGAGAATTTTAAAAGCTTCAACAGAATTTCCACAATTTTGAGAGGGATTTGAAAAGTTTCAATGGGGATGGGAAGAATTGGGGCAAAAATTGGAAAATTTTTAAGGGACTTTGAAAAAATTTCAACTGGAATTTTAGCCATTTTTTGACGTGAAATTGTAAACATGTGGACATGGATTTTGAAAATTCTAGAGAGAATTTTAAAAGCTTCAACAGAATTTCAACAATTTTGAGAGGGATTTGAAAAGTTTCAATGGGAATGGGAAGAATTGGGACAAAAATTGGAAAATTTTGAAGGGACTTTGAAAAAATTTCAACTGGAATTTTAGCCATTTTTTGACGTGAAATTGTAAACATGTGGCCATGGATTTTGAAAATTCTAGAGAGAATTTTAAAAGCTTCAACAGAATTTCAACAATTTTGAGAGGGATTTGAAAAGTTTCCATGGGAATGGGAAGAATTGGGACAAAAATTGGAAAATTTTTAAGGGACTTTGAAAAAATTGCAACTGGAATTTTAGCCATTTTTTGACGTGAACTTGTAAACATGTGGACATGGATTTTGAAAATTCTAGAGAGAATTTTAAAAGCTTCAACAGAATTTCCACAATTTTGAGAGGGATTTGAAAAGTTTCAATGGGAATGGGAAGAATTGGGACAAAAATGGGAAAATTTTTAAGGGACTTTGAAAAAATTGCAACTGGAATTTTAGCAATTTTTTGACGTGAAATTGTAAACATGTGGCCATGGATTTTGAAAATTCTAGAGAGAATTTTAAAAGCTTCAACAGAATTTCAACAATTTTGAGAGGGATTTGAAAAGTTTCAATGGGAATGGGAAGAATTGGGACAAAAATTGGAAAATTTTTAAGGGACTTTGAAAAAATTTCAACTGGAATTTTAGCCATTTTTTGACGTGAACTTGTAAACATGTGGCCATGGATTTTGAAAATTCTAGAGAGAATTTTAAAAGCTTCAAGAGAATTTCAACAATTTTGAGAGGGATTTGAAAAGTTTCAATGGGAATGGGAAGAATTGGGACAAAAATGGGAAAATTTTTCAGGGACTTTTAAAAAATTGCAACTGGAATTTTAGCCATTTTTTGACGTGAAATTGTAAACATGTGGACATGGATTTTGAAAATTCTAGAGAGAATTTTAAAAGCTTCAACAGAATTTCCACAATTTTGAGAGGGATTTGAAAAGTTTCAATGGGAATGGGAAGAATTGGGACAAAAATTGGAAAATTTTTAAGGGACTTTGAAAAAATTTCAACTGGAATTTTAGCATTTTTTTGACGTGAAATTGTAAACATGTGGACATGGATTTTGAAAATTCTAGAGAGAATTTTAAAAGCTTCAACAGAATTTCCACAATTTTGAGAGGGATTTGAAAAGTTTCAATGGGAATGGGAAGAATTGGGACAAAAATGGGAAAATTTTTCAGGGACTTTGAAAGAATTGCAACTGGAATTTTAGCAATTTTTTGACGTGAAATTGTAAACATGTGGCCATGGATTTTGAAAATTCTAGAGAGAATTTTAAAAGCTTCAACAGAATTTCAACAATTTTGAGAGGGATTTGAAAAGTTTCAATGGGAATGGGAAGAATTGGGACAAAAATTGGAAAATTTTTCAGGGACTTTGAAAAAATTTCAACTGGAATTTTAGCCATTTTTTGACGTGAAATTGTAAACATGTGGCCATGGATTTTGAAAATTCTAGAGAGAATTTTAAAAGCTTCAAGAGAATTTCAACAATTTTGAGAGGGATTTGAAAAGTTTCAATGGGAATGGGAAGAATTGGGACAAAAATTGGAAAATTTTTAAGGGACTTTGAAAAAATTTCAACTGGAATTTTAGCCATTTTTTGACGTGAAATTGTAAACATGTGGACATGGATTTTGAAAATTCTAGAGAGAATTTTAAAAGCTTCAACAGAATTTCAATAATTTTGAGAGGGATTTGAAAAGTTTCAATGGGAATGGGAAGAATTGGGACAAAAATGGGAAAATTTTTCAGGGACTTTGAAAAAATTGCAACTGGAATTTTAGCATTTTTTTTACATGAAATTGTAAACATGTGGACATGGATTTTGAAAATTCTAGAGAGAATTTTAAAAGCTTCAACAGAATTTCCACAATTTTGAGAGGGATTTGAAAAGTTTCAATGGGAATGGGAAGAATTGGGACAAAAATGGGAAAATTTTTAAGGGACTTTGAAAAAATTGCAACTGGAATTTTAGTTATTTCTTGACGTGAAATTGTAAACATGTGGACATGGATTTTGAAAATTCTAGAGAGAATTTTAAAAGCTTCAAGAGAATATCAACAATTTTGAGAGGGATTTGAAAAGTTTCCATGGGAATGGGAAGAATTGGGACAAAAATGGGAAAATTTTGAAGGGACTTTGAAAAAATTTCAACTGGAATTTTAGCCATTTTTTGACGTGAAATTGTAAACATGTGGACATGGATTTTGAAAATTCTAGAGAGAATTTTAAAAGCTTCAACAGAATTTCAACAGTTTTGAGAGGGATTTGAAAAGTTTCAATGGGAATGGGAAGAATTGGGACAAAAATTGGAAAATTTTTAAGGGACTTTGAAAAAATTTCAACTGGAATTTTAGCCATTTTTTGACGTGAAATTGTAAACATGTGGACATGGATTTTGAAAATTCTAGAGAGAATTTTAAAAGCTTCAACAGAATTTCAACAATTTTGAGAGGGATTTGAAAAGTTTCAATGGGAATGGGAAGAATTGGGACAAAAATTGGAAAATTTTTAAGGGACTTTGAAAAAATTGCAACTGGAATTTTAGCCATTTTTTGACGTGAAATTGTAAACATGTGGACATGGATTTTGAAAATTCTAGAGAGAATTTTAAAAGCTTCAACAGAATTTCAATAATTTTGAGAGGGATTTGAAAAGTTTCAATGGGAATGGGAAGAATTGGGACAAAAATTGGAAAATTTTTAAGGGACTTTGAAAAAATTTCAACTGGAATTTTAGCATTTTTTTTACGTGAAATTGTAAACATGTGGACATGGATTTTGAAAATTCTAGAGAGAATTTTAAAAGCTTCAAGAGAATTTCCACAATTTTGAGAGGGATTTGAAAAGTTTCAATGGGAATGGGAAGAATTGGGACAAAAATTGGAAAATTTTGAAGGGACTTTGAAAAAATTTCAACTGGAATTTTAGCCATTTTTTGACGTGAAATTGTAAACATGTGGACATGGATTTTGAAAATTCTAGAGAGAATTTTAAAAGCTTCAAGGTAATTTCAACAATTTTGAGAGGGATTTGAAAAGTTTCAATGGGAATGGGAAGAATTGGGACAAAAATTGGAAAATTTTTAAGGGACTTTGAAAAAATTGCAACTGGAATTTTAGCCATTTTTTGACGTGAACTTGTAAACATGTGGACATGGATTTTGAAAATTCTAGAGAGAATTTTAAAAGCTTCAAGGTAATTTCAACAATTTTGAGAGGGATTTGAAAAGTTTCAATGGGAATGGGAAGAATTGGGACAAAAATTGGAAAATTTTTAAGGGACTTTGAAAAAATTTCAACTGGAATTTTAGCCATTTTTTGACGTGAAATTGTAAACATGTGGCCATGGATTTTGAAAATTCTAGAGAGAATTTTAAAAGCTTCAAGAGAATTTCAACAATTTTGAGAGGGATTTGAAAAGTTTCAATGGGAATGGGAAGAATTGGGACAAAAATTGGAAAATTTTTAAGGGACTTTGAAAAAATTTCAACTGGAATTTTAGCCATTTTTTGACGTGAAATTGTAAACATGTGGCCATGGATTTTGAAAATTCTAGAGAGAATTTTAAAAGCTTCAAGAGAATTTCCACAATTTTGAGAGGGATTTGAAAAGTTTCAATGGGAATGAGAAGAATTGGGGCAAAAATTGGAAAATTTTTAAGGGACTTTGAAAAAATTGCAACTGGAATTTTAGCAATTTTTTGACGTGAAATTGTAAACATGTGGACATGGATTTTGAAAATTCTAGAGAGAATTTTAAAAGCTTCAACAGAATTTCAACAATTTTGAGAGGGATTTGAAAAGTTTCAATGGGAATGGGAAGAATTGGGGCAAAAATTGGAAAATTTTGAAGGGACTTTGAAAAAATTGCAACTGGAATTTTAGCCATTTTTTGACGTGAACTTGTAAACATGTGGCCATGGATTTTGAAAATTCTAGAGAGAATTTTAAAAGCTTCAAGAGAATTTCAACAATTTTGAGAGGGATTTGAAAAGTTTCAATGGGAATGGGAAGAATTGGGACAAAAATTGGAAAATTTTTAAGGGACTTTGAAAAAATTGCAACAGGAATTTTAGTTATTTCTTGACGTGAAATTGTAAACATGTGGACATGGATTTTGAAAATTCTAGAGAGAATTTTAAAAGCTTCAACAGAATTTCAATAATTTTGAGAGGGATTTGAAAAGTTTCAATGGGAATGGGAAGAATTGGGACAAAAATTGGAAAATTTTTAAGGGACTTTGAAAAAATTTCAACTGGAATTTTAGCATTTTTTTTACGTGAAATTGTAAACATGTGGACATGGATTTTGAAAATTCTAGAGAGAATTTTAAAAGCTTCAACAGAATTTCAACAATTTTGAGAGGGATTTGAAAAGTTTCAATGGGAATGGGAAGAATTGGGACAAAAATTGGAAATTTTTTAAGGGACTTTGAAAAAATTTCAACTGGAATTTTAGCCATTTTTTGACGTGAACTTGTAAACATGTGGACATGGATTTTGAAAATTCTAGAGAGAATTTTAAAAGCTTCAACAGAATTTCCACAATTTTGAGAGGGATTTGAAAAGTTTCAATGGGAATGGGAAGAATTGGGACAAAAATTGGAAAATTTTTAAGGGACTTTGAAAAATTTCAACTGGAATTTTAGCCATTTTTTGACGTGAAATTGTAAACATGTGGACATGGATTTTGAAAATTCTAGAGAGAATTTTAAAAGCTTCAAGGTAATTTCAACAATTTTGAGAGGGATTTGAAAAGTTTCAATGGGAATGGGAAGAATTGGGACAAAAATTGGAAAATTTTTCAGGGACTTTGAAAAAATTTCAACTGGAATTTTAGCCATTTTTTGACGTGAAATTGTAAACATGTGGACATGGATTTTGAAAATTCTAGAGAGAATTTTAAAAGCTTCAACAGAATTTCCACAATTTTGAGAGGGATTTGAAAAGTTTCAATGGGAATGGGAAGAATTGGGACAAAAATTGGAAAATTTTGAAGGGACTTTGAAAAAATTGCAACTGGAATTTTAGCCATTTTTTGACGTGAAATTGTAAACATGTGGACATGGATTTTGAAAATTCTAGAGAGAATTTTAAAAGCTTCAAGGTAATTTCAACAATTTTGAGAGGGATTTGAAAAGTTTCAATGGGAATGGGAAGAATTGGGACAAAAATTGGAAAATTTTTAAGGGACTTTGAAAAAATTTCAACTGGAATTTTAGCCATTTTTTGACGTGAAATTGTAAACATGTGGACATGGATTTTGAAAAGTCTAGAGAGAATTTTAAAAGCTTCAAGAGAATTTCAACAATTTTGAGAGGGATTTGAAAAGTTTCAATGGGAATGGGAAGAATTGGGGCAAAAATTGGAAAATTTTTAAGGGACTTTGAAAAAATTGCAACTTGAATTTTAGTTATTTCTTGACGTGAAAGTGTAAACATGTGGACATGGATTTTGAAAATTCTAGAGAGAATTTTAAAAGCTTCAACAGAATTTCAACAATTTTGAGAGGGATTTGAAAAGTTTCAATGGGAATGGGAAGAATTGGGACAAAAATTGGAAAATTTTTCAGGGACTTTGAAAAAATTGCAACTGGAATTTTAGCCATTTTTTGACGTGAAATTGTAAACATGTGGACATGGATTTTGAAAATTCTAGAGAGAATTTTAAAAGCTTCAAGAGAATTTCAACAATTTTGAGAGGGATTTGAAAAGTTTCAATGGGAATGGGAAGAATTGGGACAATAATTGGAAAATTTTTAAGGGACTTTGAAAAAATTTCAACTGGAATTTTAGCCATTTTTTGACGTGAAATTGTAAACATGTGGACATGGATTTTGAAAATTCTAGAGAGAATTTTAAAAGCTTCAAGGTAATTTCAACAATTTTGAGAGGGATTTGAAAAGTTTCAATGGGAATGGGAAGAATTGGGGCAAAAATTGGAAAATTTTTAAGGGACTTTGAAAAAATTTCAACTGGAATTTTAGCCATTTTTTGACGTGAAATTGTAAACATGTGGACATGGATTTTGAAAATTCTAGAGAGAATTTTAAAAGCTTCAACAGAATTTCAACAATTTTGAGAGGGATTTGAAAAGTTTCAATGGGAATGGGAAGAATTGGGACAAAAATTGGAAAATTTTTAAGGGACTTTGAAAAAATTGCAACTGGAATTTTAGCCATTTTTTGACGTGAAATTGTAAACATGTGGCCATGGATTTTGAAAATTCTAGAGAGAATTTTAAAAGCTTCAACAGAATTTCAACAATTTTGAGAGGGATTTGAAAAGTTTCAATGGGAATGGGAAGAATTGGGACAAAAATTGGAAAATTTTTAAGGGACTTTGAAAAAATTGCAACTGGAATTTTAGCCATTTTTTGACGTGAACTTGTAAACATGTGGACATGGATTTTGAAAATTCTAGAGAGAATTTTAAAAGCTTCAACAGAATTTCCACAATTTTGAGAGGGATTTGAAAAGTTTCAATGGGAATGGGAAGAATTGGGACAAAAATTGGAAAATTTTTCAGGGACTTTGAAAAAATTTCAACTGGAATTTTAGCCATTTTTTGACGTGAAATTGTAAACATGTGGCCATGGATTTTGAAAATTCTAGAGAGAATTTTAAAAGCTTCAAGAGAATTTCAACAATTTTGAGAGGGATTTGAAAAGTTTCAATGGGAATGGGAAGAATTGGGACAAAAATTGGAAAATTTTTAAGGGACTTTGAAAAAATTTCAACTGGAATTTTAGCCATTTTTTGACGTGAAATTGTAAACATGTGGACATGGATTTTGAAAATTCTAGAGAGAATTTTAAAAGCTTCAACGAGAATTTCAACAATTTTGAGAGGGATTTGAAAAGTTTCAATGGGAATGGGAAGAATTGGGACAAAAATTGGAAAATTTTGAAGGGACTTTGAAAAAATTTCAACTGGAATTTTAGCCATTTTTTGACGTGAAATTGTAAACATGTGGACATGGATTTTGAAAATTCTAGAGAGAATTTTAAAAGCTTCAACAGAATTTCAACAATTTTGAGAGGGATTTGAAAAGTTTCAATG
>NW_028115411.1:0-27830 GCF_964273445.1 Streptopelia decaocto | reverse complement strand
GGCTAAAATTCCAGTTGAAATTTTTTCAAAGTCCCTTAAAAATTTTCCAATTTTTGTCCCAATTCTTCCCATTCCCATTGAAACTTTTCAAATCCCTCTCAAAATTGTTGAAATTCTCTTGAAGCTTTTAAAATTCTCTCTAGAATTTTCAAAATCCATGTCCACATGTTTACAATTTCACGTCAAAAAATTGCTAAAATTCCAGTTGAAATTTTTTCAAAGTCCCTGAAAAATTTTCCAATTTTTGTCCCAATTCTTCCCATTCCCATTGAAACTTTTCAAATCCCTCTCAAAATTGTGGAAATTCTGTTGAAGCTTTTAAAATTCTCTCTAGAATTTTCAAAATCCATGTCCACATGTTTATAATTTCACATAAAAAAATTGCTAAAATTCCAGTTGAAATTTTTTCAAAGTCCCTGAAAAATTTTCCAATTTTTGTCCCAATTCTTCCCATTCCCATTGAAACTTTTCAAATCCCTCTCAAAATTGTTGAAATTCTCTTGAAGCTTTTAAAATTCTCTCTAGAATTTTCAAAATCCATGTCCACATGTTTACAATTTCACGTCAAAAATGGCTAAAATTCCAGTTGAAATTTTTTCAAAGTCCCTTAAAAATTTTCCAATTTTTGTCCCAATTCTTCCCATTCCCATTGAAACTTTTCAAATCCCTCTCAAAACTGTTGAAATCCTATTGAAAGATTGAAACTTCTCTCTAGAATTTTCAAAATCCACTTCAACATGTTTACAATTTCACGTCAAAATTGCTAAAATTCCAGTTGAAATTTTTTCAAAGTCCCTTAAAAATTTTCCAATTTTTGTCCCAATTCTTCCCATTCCCATTGAAACTTTTCAAATCCCTCTCCAAATTGTTGAAATTCTCTTGAAGCTTTTAAAATTCTCTCTAGAATTTTCAAAATCCATGTCCACATGTTTACAATTTCACGCCAAAAAATGGCTAAAATTCCAGTTGAAATTTTTTCAAAGTCCCTTAAAAATTTTCCAATTTTTGTCCCAATTCTTCCCATTCCCATTGAAACTTTTCAAATCCCTCTCAAAATTGTTGAAATTCTCTTGAAGCTTTTAAAATTCTCTCTAGAATTTTCAAAATCCATGTCCACATGTTTATAATTTCACATAAAAAAATTGCTAAAATTCCAGTTGAAATTTTTTCAAAGTCCCTTAAAAATTTTCCAATTTTTGTCCCAATTCTTCCCATTCCCATTGAAACTTTTCAAATCCCTCTCAAAATTGTTGAAATTCTGTTGAAGCTTTTAAAATTCTCTCTAGAATTTTCAAAATCCATGTCCACATGTTTACAATTTCACGTCAAAAAATTGCTAAAATTCCAGTTGAAATTTTTTCAAAGTCCCTGAAAAATTTTCCAATTTTTGTCCCAATTCTTCCCATTCCCATTGAAACTTTTCAAATCCCTCTCAAAATTGTGGAAATTCTGTTGAAGCTTTTAAAATTCTCTCTAGAATTTTCAAAATCCATGTCCACATGTTTATAATTTCACATAAAAAAATTGCTAAAATTCCAGTTGAAATTTTTTCAAAGTCCCTGAAAAATTTTCCAATTTTTGTCCCAATTCTTCCCATTCCCATTGAAACTTTTCAAATCCCTCTCAAAATTGTTGAAATTCTGTTGAAGCTTTTAAAATTCTCTCTAGAATTTTCAAAATCCATGTCCACATGTTTATAATTTCACGTCAAAAAATGGCTAAAATTCCAGTTGAAATTTTTTCAAAGTCCCTTAAAAATTTTCCAATTTTTGTCCCAATTCTTCCCATTCCCATTGAAACTTTTCAAATCCCTCTCAAAATTGTTGAAATTCTGTTGAAGCTTTTAAAATTCTCTCTAGAATTTTCAAAATCCATGTCCACATGTTTACAATTTCACGTCAAAAAATGGCTAAAATTCCAGTTGAAATTTTTTCAAAGTCCCTTAAAAATTTTCCAATTTTTGTCCCAATTCTTCCCATTCCCATTGAAACTTTTCAAATCCCTCTCAAAATTGTTGAAATTCTCTTGAAGCTTTTAAAATTCTCTCTAGAATTTTCAAAATCCATGGCCACATGTTTACAATTTCACGTCAAAAAATTGCTAAAAATCCAGTTGAAATTTTTTCAAAGTCCCTTAAAAATTTTCCAATTTTTGTCCCAATTCTTCCCATTCCCATTGAAACTTTTCAAATCCCTCTCAAAATTGTTGAAATTCTCTTGAAGCTTTTAAAATTCTCTCTAGAATTTTCAAAATCCATGTCCACATGTTTACAATTTCACGTCAAAAAATGGCTAAAATTCCAGTTGCAATTTTTTCAAAGTCCCTTAAAAATTTTCCAATTTTTGTCCCAATTCTTCCCATTCCCATTGAAACTTTTCAAATCCCTCTCCAAATTGTTGAAATTCTCTTGAAGCTTTTAAAATTCTCTCTAGAATTTTCAAAATCCATGTCCACATGTTTACAATTTCACGTCAAAAAATGGCTAAAATTCCAGTTGAAATTTTTTCAAAGTCCCTTAAAAATTTTCCAATTTTTGTCCCAATTCTTCCCATTCCCATTGAAACTTTTCAAATCCCTCTCAAAATTGTTGAAATTCTCTTGAAGCTTTTAAAATTCTCTCTAGAATTTTCAAAATCCATGGCCACATGTTTACAATTTCACGTCAAAAAATTGCTAAAAATCCAGTTGAAATTTTTTCAAAGTCCCTTAAAAATTTTCCAATTTTTGTCCCAATTCTTCCCATTCCCATTGAAACTTTTCAAATCCCTCTCAAAATTGTTGAAATTCTCTTGAAGCTTTTAAAATTCTCTCTAGAATTTTCAAAATCCATGGCCACATGTTTACAATTTCACGTCAAAAAATGGCTAAAATTCCAGTTGCAATTTTTTCAAAGTCCCTTAAAAATTTTCCAATTTTTGTCCCAATTCTTCCCATTCCCATTGAAACTTTTCAAATCCCTCTCAAAATTGTGGAAATTCTCTTGAAGCTTTTAAAATTCTCTCTAGAATTTTCAAAATCCATGTCCACATGTTTACAATTTCACGTCAAAAAATGGCTAACATTCCAGTTGCAATTTTTTCAAAGTCCCTTAAAAATTTTCCAATTTTTGTCCCAATTCTTCCCATTCCCATTGAAACTTTTCAAATCCTCTCAAAATTGTTGAAATTCTCTTGAAGCTTTTAAAATTCTCTCTAGAATTTTCAAAATCCACTTCAACATGTTTACAATTTCACGTCAAAATTGCTAAAATTCCAGTTGAAATTTTTTCAAAGTCCCTTAAAAATTTTCCAATTTTTGTCCCAATTCTTCCCATTCCCATTGAAACTTTTCAAATCCCTCTCAAAATTGTGGAAATTCTGTTGAAGCTTTTAAAATTCTCTCTAGAATTTTCAAAATCCATGTCCACATGTTTATAATTTCACATAAAAAAATTGCTAAAATTCCAGTTGAAATTTTTTCAAAGTCCCTGAAAAATTTTCCAATTTTTGTCCCAATTCTTCCCATTCCCATTGAAACTTTTCAAATCCCTCTCAAAATTGTTGAAATTCTCTTGAAGCTTTTAAAATTCTCTCTAGAATTTTCAAAATCCATGTCCACATGTTTACAATTTCACGTCAAAAAATGGCTAAAATTCCAGTTGAAATTTTTTCAAAGTCCCTTAAAAATTTTCCAATTTTTGTCCCAATTCTTCCCATTCCCATTGAAACTTTTCAAATCCCTCTCAAAACTGTTGAAATCCTATTGAAAGATTGAAACTTCTCTCTAGAATTTTCAAAATCCACTTCAACATGTTTACAATTTCACGTCAAAATTGCTAAAATTCCAGTTGAAATTTTTTCAAAGTCCCTTAAAAATTTTCCAATTTTTGTCCCAATTCTTCCCATTCCCATTGAAACTTTTCAAATCCCTCTCCAAATTGTTGAAATTCTCTTGAAGCTTTTAAAATTCTCTCTAGAATTTTCAAAATCCATGTCCACATGTTTACAATTTCACGCCAAAAAATGGCTAAAATTCCAGTTGAAATTTTTTCAAAGTCCCTGAAAAATTTTCCAATTTTTGTCCCAATTCTTCCCATTCCCATTGAAACTTTTCAAATCCCTCTCAAAATTGTTGAAATTCTCTTGAAGCTTTTAAAATTCTCTCTAGAATTTTCAAAATCCATGTCCACATGTTTACAATTTCACGTCAAAAAATGGCTAAAATTCCAGTTGAAATTTTTTCAAAGTCCCTTAAAAATTTTCCAATTTTTGTCCCAATTCTTCCCATTCCCATTGAAACTTTTCAAATCCCTCTCAAAATTGTTGAAATTCTCTTGAAGCTTTTAAAATTCTCTCTAGAATTTTCAAAATCCATGTCCACATGTTTACAATTTCACGTCAAAAAATTGCTAAAATTCCAGTTGAAATTTTTTCAAAGTCCCTGAAAAATTTTCCAATTTTTGTCCCAATTCTTCCCATTCCCATTGAAACTTTTCAAATCCCTCTCAAAATTGTGGAAATTCTCTTGAAGCTTTTAAAATTCTCTCTAGAATTTTCAAAATCCATGTCCACATGTTTATAATTTCACATAAAAAAATTGCTAAAATTCCAGTTGAAATTTTTTCAAAGTCCCTGAAAAATTTTCCAATTTTTGTCCCAATTCTTCCCATTCCCATTGAAACTTTTCAAATCCCTCTCAAAATTGTTGAAATTCTCTTGAAGCTTTTAAAATTCTCTCTAGAATTTTCAAAATCCATGTCCACATGTTTACAATTTCACGTCAAAAAATGGCTAAAATTCCAGTTGAAATTTTTTCAAAGTCCCTTAAAAATTTTCCAATTTTTGTCCCAATTCTTCCCATTCCCATTGAAACTTTTCAAATCCCTCTCAAAACTGTTGAAATCCTATTGAAAGATTGAAACTTCTCTCTAGAATTTTCAAAATCCACTTCAACATGTTTACAATTTCACGTCAAAATTGCTAAAATTCCAGTTGAAATTTTTTCAAAGTCCCTTAAAAATTTTCCAATTTTTGTCCCAATTCTTCCCATTCCCATTGAAACTTTTCAAATCCCTCTCCAAATTGTTGAAATTCTCTTGAAGCTTTTAAAATTCTCTCTAGAATTTTCAAAATCCATGTCCACATGTTTACAATTTCACGCCAAAAAATGGCTAAAATTCCAGTTGAAATTTTTTCAAAGTCCCTGAAAAATTTTCCAATTTTTGTCCCAATTCTTCCCATTCCCATTGAAACTTTTCAAATCCCTCTCAAAATTGTTGAAATTCTCTTGAAGCTTTTAAAATTCTCTCTAGAATTTTCAAAATCCATGTCCACATGTTTACAATTTCACGTCAAAAAATGGCTAAAATTCCAGTTGAAATTTTTTCAAAGTCCCTTAAAAATTTTCCAATTTTTGTCCCAATTCTTCCCATTCCCATTGAAACTTTTCAAATCCCTCTCAAAATTGTTGAAATTCTCTTGAAGCTTTTAAAATTCTCTCTAGAATTTTCAAAATCCATGTCCACATGTTTACAATTTCACGTCAAAAAATTGCTAAAATTCCAGTTGAAATTTTTTCAAAGTCCCTGAAAAATTTTCCAATTTTTGTCCCAATTCTTCCCATTCCCATTGAAACTTTTCAAATCCCTCTCAAAATTGTGGAAATTCTCTTGAAGCTTTTAAAATTCTCTCTAGAATTTTCAAAATCCATGTCCACATGTTTATAATTTCACATAAAAAATTGCTAAAATTCCAGTTGAAATTTTTTCAAAGTCCCTGAAAAATTTTCCAATTTTTGTCCCAATTCTTCCCATTCCCATTGAAACTTTTCAAATCCCTCTCAAAATTGTTGAAATTCTCTTGAAGCTTTTAAAATTCTCTCTAGAATTTTCAAAATCCATGTCCACATGTTTACAATTTCACGTCAAAAAATGGCTAAAATTCCAGTTGAAATTTTTTCAAAGTCCCTTAAAAATTTTCCAATTTTTGTCCCAATTCTTCCCATTCCCATTGAAACTTTTCAAATCCCTCTCAAAACTGTTGAAATCCTATTGAAAGATTGAAACTTCTCTCTAGAATTTTCAAAATCCACTTCAACATGTTTACAATTTCACGTCAAAATTGCTAAAATTCCAGTTGAAATTTTTTCAAAGTCCCTTAAAAATTTTCCAATTTTTGTCCCAATTCTTCCCATTCCCATTGAAACTTTTCAAATCCCTCTCCAAATTGTTGAAATTCTCTTGAAGCTTTTAAAATTCTCTCTAGAATTTTCAAAATCCATGTCCACATGTTTACAATTTCACGCCAAAAAATGGCTAAAATTCCAGTTGAAATTTTTTCAAAGTCCCTTAAAAATTTTCCAATTTTTGTCCCAATTCTTCCCATTCCCATTGAAACTTTTCAAATCCCTCTCAAAATTGTTGAAATTCTCTTGAAGCTTTTAAAATTCTCTCTAGAATTTTCAAAATCCATGTCCACATGTTTATAATTTCACATAAAAAAATTGCTAAAATTCCAGTTGAAATTTTTTCAAAGTCCCTTAAAAATTTTCCAATTTTTGTCCCAATTCTTCCCATTCCCATTGAAACTTTTCAAATCCCTCTCAAAATTGTTGAAATTCTGTTGAAGCTTTTAAAATTCTCTCTAGAATTTTCAAAATCCATGTCCACATGTTTACAATTTCACGTCAAAAAATTGCTAAAATTCCAGTTGAAATTTTTTCAAAGTCCCTGAAAAATTTTCCAATTTTTGTCCCAATTCTTCCCATTCCCATTGAAACTTTTCAAATCCCTCTCAAAATTGTGGAAATTCTGTTGAAGCTTTTAAAATTCTCTCTAGAATTTTCAAAATCCATGTCCACATGTTTATAATTTCACATAAAAAAATTGCTAAAATTCCAGTTGAAATTTTTTCAAAGTCCCTGAAAAATTTTCCAATTTTTGTCCCAATTCTTCCCATTCCCATTGAAACTTTTCAAATCCCTCTCAAAATTGTTGAAATTCTGTTGAAGCTTTTAAAATTCTCTCTAGAATTTTCAAAATCCATGTCCACATGTTTATAATTTCACGTCAAAAAATGGCTAAAATTCCAGTTGAAATTTTTTCAAAGTCCCTTAAAAATTTTCCAATTTTTGTCCCAATTCTTCCCATTCCCATTGAAACTTTTCAAATCCCTCTCAAAATTGTTGAAATTCTGTTGAAGCTTTTAAAATTCTCTCTAGAATTTTCAAAATCTATGGCCACATGTTTACAATTTCACGTCAAAAAATGGCTAAAATTCCAGTTGAAATTTTTTCAAAGTCCCTTAAAAATTTTCCAATTTTTGTCCCAATTCTTCCCATTCCCATTGAAACTTTTCAAATCCCTCTCAAAATTGTGGAAATTCTGTTGAAGCTTTTAAAATTCTCTCTAGAATTTTCAAAATCCATGTCCACATGTTTACAATTTCACGTCAAAAAATGGCTAAAATTCCAGTTGCAATTTTTTCAAAGTCCCTTAAAAATTTTCCAATTTTTGTCCCAATTCTTCCCATTCCCATTGAAACTTTTCAAATCCCTCTCAAAATTGTTGAAATTCTCTTGAAGCTTTTAAAATTCTCTCTAGAATTTTCAAAATCCATGTCCACATGTTTACAATTTCACGTCAAAAAATGGCTAAAATTCCAGTTGAAATTTTTTCAAAGTCCCTTAAAAATTTTCCAATTTTTGTCCCAATTCTTCCCATTCCCATTGAAACTTTTCAAATCCCTCTCAAAACTGTTGAAATCCTATTGAAAGATTGAAACTTCTCTCTAGAATTTTCAAAATCCACTTCAACATGTTTACAATTTCACGTCAAAATTGCTAAAATTCCAGTTGAAATTTTTTCAAAGTCCCTTAAAAATTTTCCAATTTTTGTCCCAATTCTTCCCATTCCCATTGAAACTTTTCAAATCCCTCTCAAAATTGTTGAAATTCTCTTGAAGCTTTTAAAATTCTCTCTAGAATTTTCAAAATCCATGTCCACATGTTTACAATTTCACGTCAAAAAATGGCTAAAATTCCAGTTGAAATTTTTTCAAAGTCCCTGAAAAATTTTCCAATTTTTGTCCCAATTCTTCCCATTCCCATTGAAACTTTTCAAATCCCTCTCAAAATTGTTGAAATTCTGTTGAAGCTTTTAAAATTCTCTCTAGAATTTTCAAAATCCATGGCCACATGTTTACAATTTCACGTCAAAAAATGGCTAAAATTCCAGTTGAAATTTTTTCAAAGTCCCTTAAAAATTTTCCAATTTTTGTCCCAATTCTTCCCATTCCCATTGAAACTTTTCAAATCCCTCTCAAAATTGTTGAAATTCTCTTGAAGCTTTTAAAATTCTCTCTAGAATTTTCAAAATCCATGGCCACATGTTTACAATTTCACGTAAAAAAATGGCTAAAATTCCAGTTGCAATTTTTTCAAAGTCCCTTAAAAATTTTCCAATTTTTGTCCCAATTCTTCCCATTCCCATTGAAACTTTTCAAATCCCTCTCAAAATTGTTGAAATTCTCTTGAAGCTTTTAAAATTCTCTCTAGAATTTTCAAAATCCATGTCCACATGTTTACAATTTCACGTCAAAAAATGGCTAAAATTCCAGTTGAAATTTTTTCAAAGTCCCTGAAAAATTTTCCAATTTTTGTCCCAATTCTTCCCATTCCCATTGAAACTTTTCAAATCCCTCTCAAAATTGTGGAAATTCTCTTGAAGCTTTTAAAATTCTCTCTAGAATTTTCAAAATCCATGTCCACATGTTTACAATTTCACGTCAAAAAATGGCTAAAATTCCAGTTGAAATTTTTTCAAAGTCCCTTAAAAATTTTCCAATTTTTGTCCCAATTCTTCCCATTCCCATTGAAACTTTTCAAATCCCTCTCAAAATTGTTGAAATTCTGTTGAAGCTTTTAAAATTCTCTCTAGAATTTTCAAAATCCATGGCCACATGTTTACAATTTCACGTCAAAAAATGGCTAAAATTCCAGTTGAAATTTTTTCAAAGTCCCTTAAAAATTTTCCAATTTTTGTCCCAATTCTTCCCATTCCCATTGAAACTTTTCAAATCCCTCTCAAAATTGTTGAAATTCTGTTGAAGCTTTTAAAATTCTCTCTAGAATTTTCAAAATCCATGTCCACATGTTTACAATTTCACGTCAAAAAATGGCTAAAATTCCAGTTGAAATTTTTTCAAAGTCCCTTAAAAATTTTCCAATTTTTGTCCCAATTCTTCCCATTCCCATTGAAACTTTTCAAATCCCTCTCAAAATTGTTGAAATTCTGTTGAAGCTTTTAAAATTCTCTCTAGAATTTTCAAAATCCATGTCCACATGTTTACAATTTCACGTCAAAAAATGGCTAAAATTCCAGTTGAAATTTTTTCAAAGTCCCTGAAAAATTTTCCAATTTTTGTCCCAATTCTTCCCATTCCCATTGAAACTTTTCAAATCCCTCTCAAAATTGTTGAAATTCTGTTGAAGCTTTTAAAATTCTCTCTAGAATTTTCAAAATCTATGGCCACATGTTTACAATTTCACGTCAAAAAATGGCTAAAATTCCAGCTGAAATTTTTTCAAAGTCCCTTAAAAATTTTCCAATTTTTGTCCCAATTCTTCCCATTCCCATTGAAACTTTTCAAATCCCTCTCAAAATTGTGGAAATTCTCTTGAAGCTTTTAAAATTCTCTCTAGAATTTTCAAAATCCATGGCCACATGTTTACAATTTCACGTCAAAAAATGGCTAAAATTCCAGTTGAAATTTTTTCAAAGTCCCTTAAAAATTTTCCAATTTTTGTCCCAATTCTTCCCATTCCCATTGAAACTTTTCAAATCCCTCTCAAAATTGTTGAAATTCTCTTGAAGCTTTTAAAATTCTCTCTAGAATTTTCAAAATCCACTTCAACATGTTTACAATTTCAGGTCAAAATTGCTAAAATTCCAGTTGAAATTTTTTCAAAGTCCCTTAAAAATTTTCCAATTTTTGTCCCAATTCTTCCCATTCCCATTGAAACTTTTCAAATCCCTCTCAAAATTGTTGAAATTCTCTTGAAGCTTTTAAAATTCTCTCTAGAATTTTCAAAATCCATGTCCACATGTTTACAATTTCACATCAAAAAATTGCTAAAATTCCAGTTGAAATTTTTTCAAAGTCCCTTAAAAATTTTCCAATTTTTGTCCCAATTCTTCCCATTCCCATTGAAACTTTTCAAATCCCTCTCAAAATTGTTGAAATTCTGTTGAAGCTTTTAAAATTCTCTCTAGAATTTTCAAAATCCATGTCCACATGTTTACAATTTCACATCAAAAAATTGCTAAAATTCCAGTTGAAATTTTTTCAAAGTCCCTTAAAAATTTTCCAATTTCTGTCCCAATTCTTCCCATTCCCATTGAAACTTTTCAAATCCCTCTCAAAACTGTTGAAATCCTATTGAAAGTTTGAAACTTCTCTCTAGAATTTTTAAAATCCACTTCAAAATGTTTACAATTTCACGTCAAAATATTGCTAAAATTCCAGTTGCAATTTTTTCAAAGTCCCTTAAAAATTTTCCAATTTTTGTCCCAATTCTTCCCATTCCCATTGAAACTTTTCAAATCCCTCTCCAAATTGTTGAAATTCTCTTGAAGCTTTTAAAATTCTCTCTAGAATTTTCAAAATCCATGTCCACATGTTTACAATTTCACGCCAAAAAATGGCTAAAATTCCAGTTGAAATTTTTTCAAAGTCCCTTAAAAATTTTCCAATTTTTGTCCCAATTCTTCCCATTCCCATTGAAACTTTTCAAATCCCTCTCAAAATTGTTGAAATTCTCTTGAAGCTTTTAAAATTCTCTCTAGAATTTTCAAAATCCATGTCCACATGTTTATAATTTCACATAAAAAAATTGCTAAAATTCCAGTTGAAATTTTTTCAAAGTCCCTTAAAAATTTTCCAATTTTTGTCCCAATTCTTCCCATTCCCATTGAAACTTTTCAAATCCCTCTCAAAATTGTTGAAATTCTGTTGAAGCTTTTAAAATTCTCTCTAGAATTTTCAAAATCCATGTCCACATGTTTACAATTTCACGTCAAAAAATTGCTAAAATTCCAGTTGAAATTTTTTCAAAGTCCCTGAAAAATTTTCCAATTTTTGTCCCAATTCTTCCCATTCCCATTGAAACTTTTCAAATCCCTCTCAAAATTGTGGAAATTCTGTTGAAGCTTTTAAAATTCTCTCTAGAATTTTCAAAATCCATGTCCACATGTTTATAATTTCACATAAAAAAATTGCTAAAATTCCAGTTGAAATTTTTTCAAAGTCCCTGAAAAATTTTCCAATTTTTGTCCCAATTCTTCCCATTCCCATTGAAACTTTTCAAATCCCTCTCAAAATTGTTGAAATTCTGTTGAAGCTTTTAAAATTCTCTCTAGAATTTTCAAAATCCATGTCCACATGTTTATAATTTCACGTCAAAAAATGGCTAAAATTCCAGTTGAAATTTTTTCAAAGTCCCTTAAAAATTTTCCAATTTTTGTCCCAATTCTTCCCATTCCCATTGAAACTTTTCAAATCCCTCTCAAAATTGTTGAAATTCTGTTGAAGCTTTTAAAATTCTCTCTAGAATTTTCAAAATCTATGGCCACATGTTTACAATTTCACGTCAAAAAATGGCTAAAATTCCAGTTGAAATTTTTTCAAAGTCCCTTAAAAATTTTCCAATTTTTGTCCCAATTCTTCCCATTCCCATTGAAACTTTTCAAATCCCTCTCAAAATTGTGGAAATTCTGTTGAAGCTTTTAAAATTCTCTCTAGAATTTTCAAAATCCATGTCCACATGTTTACAATTTCACGTCAAAAAATGGCTAAAATTCCAGTTGCAATTTTTTCAAAGTCCCTTAAAAATTTTCCAATTTTTGTCCCAATTCTTCCCATTCCCATTGAAACTTTTCAAATCCCTCTCAAAATTGTTGAAATTCTCTTGAAGCTTTTAAAATTCTCTCTAGAATTTTCAAAATCCATGTCCACATGTTTACAATTTCACGTCAAAAAATGGCTAAAATTCCAGTTGAAATTTTTTCAAAGTCCCTTAAAAATTTTCCAATTTTTGTCCCAATTCTTCCCATTCCCATTGAAACTTTTCAAATCCCTCTCAAAACTGTTGAAATCCTATTGAAAGATTGAAACTTCTCTCTAGAATTTTCAAAATCCACTTCAACATGTTTACAATTTCACGTCAAAATTGCTAAAATTCCAGTTGAAATTTTTTCAAAGTCCCTTAAAAATTTTCCAATTTTTGTCCCAATTCTTCCCATTCCCATTGAAACTTTTCAAATCCCTCTCAAAATTGTTGAAATTCTCTTGAAGCTTTTAAAATTCTCTCTAGAATTTTCAAAATCCATGTCCACATGTTTACAATTTCACGTCAAAAAATGGCTAAAATTCCAGTTGAAATTTTTTCAAAGTCCCTGAAAAATTTTCCAATTTTTGTCCCAATTCTTCCCATTCCCATTGAAACTTTTCAAATCCCTCTCAAAATTGTTGAAATTCTGTTGAAGCTTTTAAAATTCTCTCTAGAATTTTCAAAATCCATGGCCACATGTTTACAATTTCACGTCAAAAAATGGCTAAAATTCCAGTTGAAATTTTTTCAAAGTCCCTTAAAAATTTTCCAATTTTTGTCCCAATTCTTCCCATTCCCATTGAAACTTTTCAAATCCCTCTCAAAATTGTTGAAATTCTCTTGAAGCTTTTAAAATTCTCTCTAGAATTTTCAAAATCCATGGCCACATGTTTACAATTTCACGTAAAAAAATGGCTAAAATTCCAGTTGCAATTTTTTCAAAGTCCCTTAAAAATTTTCCAATTTTTGTCCCAATTCTTCCCATTCCCATTGAAACTTTTCAAATCCCTCTCAAAATTGTTGAAATTCTCTTGAAGCTTTTAAAATTCTCTCTAGAATTTTCAAAATCCATGTCCACATGTTTACAATTTCACGTCAAAAAATGGCTAAAATTCCAGTTGAAATTTTTTCAAAGTCCCTGAAAAATTTTCCAATTTTTGTCCCAATTCTTCCCATTCCCATTGAAACTTTTCAAATCCCTCTCAAAATTGTTGAAATTCTGTTGAAGCTTTTAAAATTCTCTCTAGAATTTTCAAAATCCATGTCCACATGTTTACAATTTCACGTCAAAAAATGGCTAAAATTCCAGTTGAAATTTTTTCAAAGTCCCTTAAAAATTTTCCAATTTTTGTCCCAATTCTTCCCATTCCCATTGAAACTTTTCAAATCCCTCTCAAAATTGTTGAAATTCTGTTGAAGCTTTTAAAATTCTCTCTAGAATTTTCAAAATCCATGGCCACATGTTTACAATTTCACGTCAAAAAATGGCTAAAATTCCAGTTGAAATTTTTTCAAAGTCCCTTAAAAATTTTCCAATTTTTGTCCCAATTCTTCCCATTCCCATTGAAACTTTTCAAATCCCTCTCAAAATTGTTGAAATTCTGTTGAAGCTTTTAAAATTCTCTCTAGAATTTTCAAAATCCATGTCCACATGTTTACAATTTCACGTCAAAAAATGGCTAAAATTCCAGTTGAAATTTTTCAAAGTCCCTTAAAAATTTTCCAATTTTTGTCCCAATTCTTCCCATTCCCATTGAAACTTTTCAAATCCCTCTCAAAATTGTTGAAATTCTGTTGAAGCTTTTAAAATTCTCTCTAGAATTTTCAAAATCCATGTCCACATGTTTACAATTTCACGTCAAAAAATGGCTAAAATTCCAGTTGAAATTTTTTCAAAGTCCCTTAAAAATTTTCCAATTTTTGTCCCAATTCTTCCCATTCCCATTGAAACTTTTCAAATCCCTCTCAAAATTGTTGAAATTCTGTTGAAGCTTTTAAAATTCTCTCTAGAATTTTCAAAATCTATGGCCACATGTTTACAATTTCACGTCAAAAAATGGCTAAAATTCCAGTTGAAATTTTTTCAAAGTCCCTTAAAAATTTTCCAATTTTTGTCCCAATTCTTCCCATTCCCATTGAAACTTTTCAAATCCCTCTCAAAATTGTGGAAATTCTCTTGAAGCTTTTAAAATTCTCTCTAGAATTTTCAAAATCCATGGCCACATGTTTACAATTTCACGTCAAAAAATGGCTAAAATTCCAGTTGAAATTTTTTCAAAGTCCCTTAAAAATTTTCCAATTTTTGTCCCAATTCTTCCCATTCCCATTGAAACTTTTCAAATCCCTCTCAAAATTGTTGAAATTCTCTTGAAGCTTTTAAAATTCTCTCTAGAATTTTCAAAATCCATGGCCACATGTTTACAATTTCACATAAAAAAATGGCTAAAATTCCAGTTGAAATTTTTTCAAAGTCCCTTAAAAATTTTCCAATTTTTGTCCCAATTCTTCCCATTCCCATTGAAACTTTTCAAATCCCTCTCAAAATTGTTGAAATTCTGTTGAAGCTTTTAAAATTCTCTCTAGAATTTTCAAAATCCATGTCCACATGTTTACAATTTCACGTCAAAAAATGGCTAAAATTCCAGTTGAAATTTTTTCAAAGTCCCTTAAAAATTTTCCAATTTTTGTCCCAATTCTTCCCATTCCCATTGAAACTTTTCAAATCCCTCTCAAAATTGTTGAAATTCTGTTGAAGCTTTTAAAATTCTCTCTAGAATTTTCAAAATCCATGTCCACATGTTTACAATTTCACGTCAAAAAATGGCTAAAATTCCAGTTGAAA
The DNA here is from genome assembly GCF_964273445.1 of Streptopelia decaocto. Lineage (NCBI taxonomy): Eukaryota > Metazoa > Chordata > Aves > Columbiformes > Columbidae > Streptopelia > Streptopelia decaocto. The sequence goes on along the minus strand of NW_028115411.1, from coordinate 13,123 downwards.
TTTTTTCAAAGTCCCTTAAAAATTTTCCAATTTTTGTCCCAATTCTTCCCATTCCCATTGAAACTTTTCAAATCCCTCTCCAAATTGTTGAAATTCTCTTGAAGCTTTTAAAATTCTCTCTAGAATTTTCAAAATCCATGTCCACATGTTTACAATTTCACGTCAAAAAATGGCTAAAATTCCAGTTGAAATTTTTTCAAAGTCCCTTAAAAATTTTCCAATTTTTGTCCCAATTCTTCCCATTCCCATTGAAACTTTTCAAATCCCTCTCAAAATTGTTGAAATTCTCTTGAAGCTTTTAAAATTCTCTCTAGAATTTTCAAAATCCATGGCCACATGTTTACAATTTCACGTCAAAAAATTGCTAAAAATCCAGTTGAAATTTTTTCAAAGTCCCTTAAAAATTTTCCAATTTTTGTCCCAATTCTTCCCATTCATTGAAACTTTTCAAATCCCTCTCAAAATTGTTGAAATTCTCTTGAAGCTTTTAAAATTCTCTCTAGAATTTTCAAAATCCATGGCCACATGTTTACAATTTCACGTCAAAAATGGCTAAAATTCCAGTTGCAATTTTTTCAAAGTCCCTTAAAAATTTTCCAATTTTTGTCCCAATTCTTCCCATTCCAGCTATTGAAACTTTTCAAATCCCTCTCAAAATTGTGGAAATTCTCTTGAAGCTTTTAAAATTCTCTCTAGAATTTTCAAAATCCATGGCCACATGTTTACAATTTCACGTCAAAAAATGGCTAACATTCCAGTTGCAATTTTTTCAAAGTCCCTTAAAAATTTTCCAATTTTTGTCCCAATTCTTCCCATTCCCATTGAAACTTTTCAAATCCCTCTCAAAATTGTTGAAATTCTCTTGAAGCTTTTAAAATTCTCTCTAGAATTTTCAAAATCCATGTCCACATGTTTACAATTTCACGTCAAAAAATGGCTAAAATTCCAGTTGAAATTTTTTCAAAGTCCCTTAAAAATTTTCCAATTTTTGTCCCAATTCTTCCCATTCCCATTGAAACTTTTCAAATCCCTCTCAAAATTGTTGAAATTCTCTTGAAGCTTTTAAAATTCTCTCTAGAATTTTCAAAATCCACTTCAACATGTTTACAATTTCACGTCAAAATTGCTAAAATTCCAGTTGAAATTTTTTCAAAGTCCCTTAAAAATTTTCCAATTTTTGTCCCAATTCTTCCCATTCCCATTGAAACTTTTCAAATCCCTCTCAAAATTGTTGAAATTCTGTTGAAGCTTTTAAAATTCTCTCTAGAATTTTCAAAATCCATGTCCACATGTTTACAATTTCACATCAAAAAATTGCTAAAATTCCAGTTGAAATTTTTTCAAAGTCCCTTAAAAATTTTCCAATTTTTGTCCCAATTCTTCCCATTCCCATTGAAACTTTTCAAATCCCTCTCAAAATTGTTGAAATTCTGTTGAAGCTTTTAAAATTCTCTCTAGAATTTTCAAAATCCATGTCCACATGTTTACAATTTCACATCAAAAAATTGCTAAAATTCCAGTTGAAATTTTTTCAAAGTCCCTTAAAAATTTTCCAATTTCTGTCCCAATTCTTCCCATTCCCATTGAAACTTTTCAAATCCCTCTCAAAACTGTTGAAATCCTATTGAAAGTTTGAAACTTCTCTCTAGAATTTTTAAAATCCACTTCAAAATGTTTACAATTTCACGTCAAAATTGCTAAAATTCCAGTTGAAATTTTTTCAAAGTCCCTTAAAAATTTTCCAATTTTTGTCCCAATTCTTCCCATTCCCATTGAAACTTTTCAAATCCCTCTCAAAATTGTTGAAATTCTCTTGAAGCTTTTAAAATTCTCTCTAGAATTTTCAAAATCCATGGCCACATGTTTACAATTTCACGTAAAAAAAATGCTAAAATTCCAGTTGAAATTTTTTCAAAGTCCCTTAAAAATTTTCCAATTTCTGTCCCAATTCTTCCCATTCCCATTGAAACTTTTCAAATCCCTCTCAAAATTGTTGAAATTCTCTTGAAGCTTTTAAAATTCTCTCTAGAATTTTCAAAATCCATGGCCACATGTTTACAATTTCACGTCAAAAAATGGCTAAAATTCCAGTTGAAATTTTTTCAAAGTCCCTTAAAAATTTTCCAATTTTTGTCCCAATTCTTCCCATTCCCATTGAAACTTTTCAAATCCCTCTCAAAATTGTGGAAATTCTGTTGAAGCTTTTAAAATTCTCTCTAGAATTTTCAAAATCCATGTCCACATGTTTACAATTTCACATCAAAAAATTGGAAAATTCCAGTTGAAATTTTTTCAAAGTCCCTTAAAAATTTTCCAATTTTTGTACCAATTCTTCCCATTCCCATTGAAACTTTTCAAATCCCTCTCAAAATTGTTGAAATTCTGTTGAAGCTTTTAAAATTCTCTCTAGAATTTTCAAAATCCATGGCCACATGTTTACAATTTCACGTCAAAAAATTGCTAAAATTCCAGTTGAAATTTTTTCAAAGTCCCTTCAAAATTTTCCAATTTTTGTCCCAATTCTTCCCATTCCCATTGAAACTTTTCAAATCCCTCTCAAAATTGTGGAAATTCTGTTGAAGCTTTTAAAATTCTCTCTAGAATTTTCAAAATCCATGTCCACATGTTTACAATTTCACGTAAAAAAATGGCTAAAATTCCAGTTGAAATTTTTTCAAAGTCCCTTAAAAATTTTCCAATTTTTGTCCCAATTCTTCCCATTCCCATTGAAACTTTTCAAATCCCTCTCAAAATTGTTGAAATTCTGTTGAAGCTTTTAAAATTCTCTCTAGAATTTTCAAAATCCATGTCCACATGTTTACAATTTCACGTCAAAAAATGGCTAAAATTCCAGTTGAAATTTTTTCAAAGTCCCTTAAAAATTTTCCAATTTTTGTCCCAATTCTTCCCATTCCCATTGAAACTTTTCAAATCCCTCTCAAAATTGTTGAAATTCTGTTGAAGCTTTTAAAATTCTCTCTAGAATTTTCAAAATCCATGTCCACATGTTTACAATTTCACGTCAAAAAATGGCTAAAATTCCAGTTGAAATTTTTTCAAAGTCCCTGAAAAATTTTCCAATTTTTGTCCCAATTCTTCCCATTCCCATTGAAACTTTTCAAATCCCTCTCAAAATTGTTGAAATTCTCTTGAAGCTTTTAAAATTCTCTCTAGAATTTTCAAAATCCACTTCAACATGTTTACAATTTCACGTCAAAATTGCTAAAATTCCAGTTGAAATTTTTTCAAAGTCCCTTAAAAATTTTCCAATTTTTGTCCCAATTCTTCCCATTCCCATTGAAACTTTTCAAATCCCTCTCAAAATTGTTGAAATTCTGTTGAAGCTTTTAAAATTCTCTCTAGAATTTTCAAAATCCATGTCCACATGTTTACAATTTCACATCAAAAAATTGCTAAAATTCCAGTTGAAATTTTTTCAAAGTCCCTTAAAAATTTTCCAATTTTTGTCCCAATTCTTCCCATTCCCATTGAAACTTTTCAAATCCCTCTCAAAATTGTTGAAATTCTGTTGAAGCTTTTAAAATTCTCTCTAGAATTTTCAAAATCCATGTCCACATGTTTACAATTTCACATCAAAAAATTGCTAAAATTCCAGTTGAAATTTTTTCAAAGTCCCTTAAAAATTTTCCAATTTCTGTCCCAATTCTTCCCATTCCCATTGAAACTTTTCAAATCCCTCTCAAAACTGTTGAAATCCTATTGAAAGTTTGAAACTTCTCTCTAGAATTTTTAAAATCCACTTCAAAATGTTTACAATTTCACGTCAAAATTGCTAAAATACCAGTTGAAATTTTTTCAAAGTCCCTTAAAAATTTTCCAATTTTTGTCCCAATTCTTCCCATTCCCATTGAAACTTTTCAAATCCCTCTCAAAATTGTTGAAATTCTCTTGAAGCTTTTAAAATTCTCTCTAGAATTTTCAAAATCCATGGCCACATGTTTACAATTTCACGTAAAAAAAATGCTAAAATTCCAGTTGAAATTTTTTCAAAGTCCCTTAAAAATTTTCCAATTTCTGTCCCAATTCTTCCCATTCCCATTGAAACTTTTCAAATCCCTCTCAAAATTGTTGAAATTCTCTTGAAGCTTTTAAAATTCTCTCTAGAATTTTCAAAATCCATGGCCACATGTTTACAATTTCACGTCAAAAAATTGCTAAAAATCCAGTTGAAATTTTTTCAAAGTCCCTTAAAAATTTTCCAATTTTTGTCCCAATTCTTCCCATTCCCATTGAAACTTTTCAAATCCCTCTCAAAATTGTTGAAATTCTCTTGAAGCTTTTAAAATTCTCTCTAGAATTTTCAAAATCCATGTCCACATGTTTACAATTTCACATCAAAAAATTGGAAAATTCCAGTTGAAATTTTTTCAAAGTCCCTTAAAAATTTTCCAATTTTTGTACCAATTCTTCCCATTCCCATTGAAACTTTTCAAATCCCTCTCAAAATTGTTGAAATTCTGTTGAAGCTTTTAAAATTCTCTCTAGAATTTTCAAAATCCATGTCCACATGTTTACAATTTCACGTCAAAAAATGGCTAAAATTCCAGTTGCAATTTTTTCAAAGTCCCTTAAAAATTTTCCAATTTTTGTCCCAATTCTTCCCATTCCCATTGAAACTTTTCAAATCCCTCTCAAAATTGTTGAAATTCTCTTGAAGCTTTTAAAATTCTCTCTAGAATTTTCAAAATCCATGTCCACATGTTTACAATTTCACGTCAAAAAATGGCTAAAATTCCAGTTGAAATTTTTTCAAAGTCCCTTAAAAATTTTCCAATTTTTGTCCCAATTCTTCCCATTCCCATTGAAACTTTTCAAATCCCTCTCAAAATTGTTGAAATTCTGTTGAAGCTTTTAAAATTCTCTCTAGAATTTTCAAAATCCATGTCCACATGTTTACAATTTCACGTCAAAAAATGGCTAAAATTCCAGTTGAAATTTTTTCAAAGTCCCTTAAAAATTTTCCAATTTTTGTCCCAATTCTTCCCATTCCCATTGAAACTTTTCAAATCCCTCTCAAAATTGTTGAAATTCTCTTGAAGCTTTGAAAATTCTCTCTAGAATTTTCAAAATCCATGTCCACATGTTTACAATTTCACGTCAAAATATTGCTAAAATTCCAGTTGAAATTTTTTCAAAGTCCCTTAAAAATTTTCCAATTTTTGTCCCAATTCTTCCCATTCCCATTGAAACTTTTCAAATCCCTCTCAAAATTGTTGAAATTCTCTTGAAGCTTTTAAAATTCTCTCTAGAATTTTCAAAATCCATGTCCACATGTTTACAATTTCACGTCAAAAAATGGCTAAAATTCCAGTTGAAATTTTTTCAAAGTCCCTTAAAAATTTTCCAATTTTTGTCCCAATTCTTCCCATTCCCATTGAAACTTTTCAAATCCCTCTCAAAATTGTTGAAATTCTCTTGAAGCTTTGAAAATTCTCTCTAGAATTTTCAAAATCCATGTCCACATGTTTACAATTTCACGTCAAAATATTGCTAAAATTCCAGTTGAAATTTTTTCAAAGTCCCTTAAAAATTTTCCAATTTTTGTCCCAATTCTTCCCATTCCCATTGAAACTTTTCAAATCCCTCTCCAAATTGTTGAAATTCTCTTGAAGCTTTTAAAATTCTCTCTAGAATTTTCAAAATCCATGTCCACATGTTTACAATTTCACGCCAAAAAATGGCTAAAATTCCAGTTGAAATTTTTTCAAAGTCCCTGAAAAATTTTCCAATTTTTGTCCCAATTCTTCCCATTCCCATTGAAACTTTTCAAATCCCTCTCAAAATTGTTGAAATTCTCTTGAAGCTTTTAAAATTCTCTCTAGAATTTTCAAAATCCATGTCCACATGTTTATAATTTCACATAAAAAAATTGCTAAAATTCCAGTTGAAATTTTTTCAAAGTCCCTTAAAAATTTTCCAATTTTTGTCCCAATTCTTCCCATTCCCATTGAAACTTTTCAAATCCCTCTCAAAATTGTTGAAATTCTGTTGAAGCTTTTAAAATTCTCTCTAGAATTTTCAAAATCCATGTCCACATGTTTACAATTTCACGTCAAAAAATTGCTAAAATTCCAGTTGAAATTTTTTCAAAGTCCCTGAAAAATTTTCCAATTTTTGTCCCAATTCTTCCCATTCCCATTGAAACTTTTCAAATCCCTCTCAAAATTGTGGAAATTCTGTTGAAGCTTTTAAAATTCTCTCTAGAATTTTCAAAATCCATGTCCACATGTTTATAATTTCACATAAAAAAATTGCTAAAATTCCAGTTGAAATTTTTTCAAAGTCCCTTAAAAATTTTCCAATTTTTGTCCCAATTCTTCCCATTCCCATTGAAACTTTTCAAATCCCTCTCAAAATTGTTGAAATTCTGTTGAAGCTTTTAAAATTCTCTCTAGAATTTTCAAAATCTATGGCCACATGTTTACAATTTCACGTCAAAAAATGGCTAAAATTCCAGTTGAAATTTTTTCAAAGTCCCTTAAAAATTTTCCAATTTTTGTCCCAATTCTTCCCATTCCCATTGAAACTTTTCAAATCCCTCTCAAAATTGTTGAAATTCTGTTGAAGCTTTTAAAATTCTCTCTAGAATTTTCAAAATCCATGTCCACATGTTTACAATTTCACGTCAAAAAATGGCTAAAATTCCAGTTGCAATTTTTTCAAAGTCCCTTAAAAATTTTCCAATTTTTGTCCCAATTCTTCCCATTCCCATTGAAACTTTTCAAATCCCTCTCAAAATTGTTGAAATTCTCTTGAAGCTTTTAAAATTCTCTCTAGAATTTTCAAAATCCATGTCCACATGTTTACAATTTCACGTCAAAAAATGGCTAAAATTCCAGTTGAAATTTTTTCAAAGTCCCTTAAAAATTTTCCAATTTTTGTCCCAATTCTTCCCATTCCCATTGAAACTTTTCAAATCCCTCTCAAAATTGTTGAAATTCTGTTGAAGCTTTTAAAATTCTCTCTAGAATTTTCAAAATCCACTTCAACATGTTTACAATTTCACGTCAAAAAATGGCTAAAATTCCAGTTGAAATTTTTTCAAAGTCCCTTAAAAATTTTCCAATTTTTGTCCCAATTCTTCCCATTCCCATTGAAACTTTTCAAATCCCTCTCCAAATTGTTGAAATTCTCTTGAAGCTTTTAAAATTCTCTCTAGAATTTTCAAAATCCATGTCCACATGTTTACAATTTCACGCCAAAAAATGGCTAAAATTCCAGTTGAAATTTTTTCAAAGTCCCTGAAAAATTTTCCAATTTTTGTCCCAATTCTTCCCATTCCCATTGAAACTTTTCAAATCCCTCTCAAAATTGTTGAAATTCTCTTGAAGCTTTTAAAATTCTCTCTAGAATTTTCAAAATCCATGTCCACATGTTTATAATTTCACATAAAAAAATGGCTAAAATTCCAGTTGAAATTTTTTCAAAGTCCCTTAAAAATTTTCCAATTTTTGTCCCAATTCTTCCCATTCCCATTGAAACTTTTCAAATCCCTCTCAAAATTGTTGAAATTCTGTTGAAGCTTTTAAAATTCTCTCTAGAATTTTCAAAATCCATGTCCACATGTTTACAATTTCACGTCAAAAAATTGCTAAAATTCCAGTTGAAATTTTTTCAAAGTCCCTGAAAAATTTTCCAATTTTTGTCCCAATTCTTCCCATTCCCATTGAAACTTTTCAAATCCCTCTCAAAATTGTGGAAATTCTGTTGAAGCTTTTAAAATTCTCTCTAGAATTTTCAAAATCCATGTCCACATGTTTATAATTTCACATAAAAAAATTGCTAAAATTCCAGTTGAAATTTTTTCAAAGTCCCTTAAAAATTTTCCAATTTTTGTCCCAATTCTTCCCATTCCCATTGAAACTTTTCAAATCCCTCTCAAAATTGTTGAAATTCTGTTGAAGCTTTTAAAATTCTCTCTAGAATTTTCAAAATCCATGTCCACATGTTTATAATTTCACGTCAAAAAATGGCTAAAATTCCAGTTGAAATTTTTTCAAAGTCCCTTAAAAATTTTCCAATTTTTGTCCCAATTCTTCCCATTCCCATTGAAACTTTTCAAATCCCTCTCAAAATTGTTGAAATTCTGTTGAAGCTTTTAAAATTCTCTCTAGAATTTTCAAAATCTATGGCCACATGTTTACAATTTCACGTCAAAAAATGGCTAAAATTCCAGTTGAAATTTTTTCAAAGTCCCTTAAAAATTTTCCAATTTTTGTCCCAATTCTTCCCATTCCCATTGAAACTTTTCAAATCCCTCTCCAAATTGTTGAAATTCTCTTGAAGCTTTTAAAATTCTCTCTAGAATTTTCAAAATCCATGTCCACATGTTTACAATTTCACGTCAAAAAATGGCTAAAATTCCAGTTGAAATTTTTTCAAAGTCCCTGAAAAATTTTCCCATTTTTGTCCCAATTCTTCCCATTCCCATTGAAACTTTTCAAATCCCTCTCAAAATTGTGGAAATTCTCTTGAAGCTTTTAAAATTCTCTCTAGAATTTTCAAAATCCATGTCCACATGTTTACAATTTCACGTCAAAAAATGGCTAAAATTCCAGTTGAAATTTTTTCAAAGTCCCTTAAAAATTTTCCAATTTTTGTCCCAATTCTTCCCATTCCCATTGAAACTTTTCAAATCCCTCTCAAAATTGTTGAAATTCTGTTGAAGCTTTTAAAATTCTCTCTAGAATTTTCAAAATCCACTTCAACATGTTTACAATTTCACGTCAAAAAATGGCTAAAATTCCAGTTGAAATTTTTTCAAAGTCCCTTAAAAATTTTCCAATTTTTGTCCCAATTCTTCCCATTCCCATTGAAACTTTTCAAATCCCTCTCAAAATTGTTGAAATTCTCTTGAAGCTTTTAAAATTCTCTCTAGAATTTTCAAAATCCATGTCCACATGTTTACAATTTCACGTCAAAAAATGGCTAAAATTCCAGTTGAAATTTTTTCAAAGTCCCTGAAAAATTTTCCAATTTTTGTCCCAATTCTTCCCATTCCCATTGAAACTTTTCAAATCCCTCTCAAAATTGTTGAAATTCTCTTGAAGCTTTTAAAATTCTCTCTAGAATTTTCAAAATCCATGGCCACATGTTTACAATTTCACGTCAAAAAATGGCTAAAATTCCAGTTGAAATTTTTTCAAAGTCCCTTAAAAATTTTCCAATTTTTGTCCCAATTCTTCCCATTCCCATTGAAACTTTTCAAATCCCTCTCAAAATTGTTGAAATTCTCTTGAAGCTTTTAAAATTCTCTCTAGAATTTTCAAAATCCATGGCCACATGTTTACAATTTCACGTAAAAAAATGGCTAAAATTCCAGTTGCAATTTTTTCAAAGTCCCTTAAAAATTTTCCAATTTTTGTCCCAATTCTTCCCATTCCCATTGAAACTTTTCAAATCCCTCTCAAAATTGTTGAAATTCTCTTGAAGCTTTTAAAATTCTCTCTAGAATTTTCAAAATCCATGTCCACATGTTTACAATTTCACGTCAAAAAATGGCTAAAATTCCAGTTGAAATTTTTTCAAAGTCCCTTAAAAATTTTCCCATTTTTGTCCCAATTCTTCCCATTCCCATTGAAACTTTTCAAATCCCTCTCAAAATTGTTGAAATTCTCTTGAAGCTTTTAAAATTCTCTCTAGAATTTTCAAAATCCATGTCCACATGTTTACAATTTCACGTCAAAAAATGGCTAAAATTCCAGTTGAAATTTTTTCAAAGTCCCTTAAAAATTTTCCAATTTTTGTCCCAATTCTTCCCATTCCCATTGAAACTTTTCAAATCCCTCTCAAAATTGTTGAAATTCTGTTGAAGCTTTTAAAATTCTCTCTAGAATTTTCAAAATCCATGGCCACATGTTTACAATTTCACGTCAAAAAATGGCTAAAATTCCAGTTGAAATTTTTTCAAAGTCCCTGAAAAATTTTCCAATTTTTGTCCCAATTCTTCCCATTCCCATTGAAACTTTTCAAATCCCTCTCAAAATTGTTGAAATTCTGTTGAAGCTTTTAAAATTCTCTCTAGAATTTTCAAAATCCATGGCCACATGTTTACAATTTCACGTCAAAAAATGGCTAAAATTCCAGTTGAAATTTTTTCAAAGTCCCTTAAAAATTTTCCAATTTTTGTCCCAATTCTTCCCATTCCCATTGAAACTTTTCAAATCCCTCTCAAAATTGTTGAAATTCTGTTGAAGCTTTTAAAATTCTCTCTAGAATTTTCAAAATCCATGTCCACATGTTTACAATTTCACGTCAAAAAATGGCTAAAATTCCAGTTGAAATTTTTTCAAAGTCCCTTAAAAATTTTCCAATTTTTGTCCCAATTCTTCCCATTCCCATTGAAACTTTTCAAATCCCTCTCAAAATTGTTGAAATTCTGTTGAAGCTTTTAAAATTCTCTCTAGAATTTTCAAAATCTATGGCCACATGTTTACAATTTCACGTCAAAAAATGGCTAAAATTCCAGTTGAAATTTTTTCAAAGTCCCTTAAAAATTTTCCCATTTTTGTCCCAATTCTTCCCATTCCCATTGAAACTTTTCAAATCCCTCTCAAAATTGTGGAAATTCTCTTGAAGCTTTTAAAATTCTCTCTAGAATTTTCAAAATCCATGGCCACATGTTTACAATTTCACGTCAAAAAATGGCTAAAATTCCAGTTGAAATTTTTTCAAAGTCCCTTAAAAATTTTCCAATTTTTGTCCCAATTCTTCCCATTCCCATTGAAACTTTTCAAATCCCTCTCAAAATTGTTGAAATTCTGTTGAAGCTTTTAAAATTCTCTCTAGAATTTTCAAAATCCACTTCAACATGTTTACAATTTCACGTCAAAAAATGGCTAAAATTCCAGTTGAAATTTTTTCAAAGTCCCTTAAAAATTTTCCAATTTTTGTCCCAATTCTTCCCATTCCCATTGAAACTTTTCAAATCCCTCTCAAAATTGTTGAAATTCTGTTGAAGCTTTTAAAATTCTCTCTAGAATTTTCAAAATCCATGTCCACATGTTTACAATTTCACGTCAAAAAATGGCTAAAATTCCAGTTGAAATTTTTTCAAAGTCCCTTAAAAATTTTCCAATTTTTGTCCCAATTCTTCCCATTCCCATTGAAACTTTTCAAATCCCTCTCCAAATTGTTGAAATTCTCTTGAAGCTTTTAAAATTCTCTCTAGAATTTTCAAAATCCATGTCCACATGTTTACAATTTCACGCCAAAAAATGGCTAAAATTCCAGTTGAAATTTTTTCAAAGTCCCTGAAAAATTTTCCAATTTTTGTCCCAATTCTTCCCATTCCCATTGAAACTTTTCAAATCCCTCTCAAAATTGTTGAAATTCTCTTGAAGCTTTTAAAATTCTCTCTAGAATTTTCAAAATCCATGTCCACATGTTTATAATTTCACATAAAAAAATGGCTAAAATTCCAGTTGAAATTTTTTCAAAGTCCCTTAAAAATTTTCCAATTTTTGTCCCAATTCTTCCCATTCCCATTGAAACTTTTCAAATCCCTCTCAAAATTGTTGAAATTCTGTTGAAGCTTTTAAAATTCTCTCTAGAATTTTCAAAATCCATGTCCACATGTTTACAATTTCACGTCAAAAAATTGCTAAAATTCCAGTTGAAATTTTTTCAAAGTCCCTGAAAAATTTTCCAATTTTTGTCCCAATTCTTCCCATTCCCATTGAAACTTTTCAAATCCCTCTCAAAATTGTGGAAATTCTGTTGAAGCTTTTAAAATTCTCTCTAGAATTTTCAAAATCCATGTCCACATGTTTATAATTTCACATAAAAAAATTGCTAAAATTCCAGTTGAAATTTTTTCAAAGTCCCTTAAAAATTTTCCAATTTTTGTCCCAATTCTTCCCATTCCCATTGAAACTTTTCAAATCCCTCTCAAAATTGTTGAAATTCTGTTGAAGCTTTTAAAATTCTCTCTAGAATTTTCAAAATCCATGTCCACATGTTTATAATTTCACGTCAAAAAATGGCTAAAATTCCAGTTGAAATTTTTTCAAAGTCCCTTAAAAATTTTCCAATTTTTGTCCCAATTCTTCCCATTCCCATTGAAACTTTTCAAATCCCTCTCAAAATTGTTGAAATTCTGTTGAAGCTTTTAAAATTCTCTCTAGAATTTTCAAAATCTATGGCCACATGTTTACAATTTCACGTCAAAAAATGGCTAAAATTCCAGTTGAAATTTTTTCAAAGTCCCTTAAAAATTTTCCAATTTTTGTCCCAATTCTTCCCATTCCCATTGAAACTTTTCAAATCCCTCTCCAAATTGTTGAAATTCTCTTGAAGCTTTTAAAATTCTCTCTAGAATTTTCAAAATCCATGTCCACATGTTTACAATTTCACGTCAAAAAATGGCTAAAATTCCAGTTGAAATTTTTTCAAAGTCCCTGAAAAATTTTCCCATTTTTGTCCCAATTCTTCCCATTCCCATTGAAACTTTTCAAATCCCTCTCAAAATTGTGGAAATTCTCTTGAAGCTTTTAAAATTCTCTCTAGAATTTTCAAAATCCATGTCCACATGTTTACAATTTCACGTCAAAAAATGGCTAAAATTCCAGTTGAAATTTTTTCAAAGTCCCTTAAAAATTTTCCAATTTTTGTCCCAATTCTTCCCATTCCCATTGAAACTTTTCAAATCCCTCTCAAAATTGTTGAAATTCTGTTGAAGCTTTTAAAATTCTCTCTAGAATTTTCAAAATCCACTTCAACATGTTTACAATTTCACGTCAAAAAATGGCTAAAATTCCAGTTGAAATTTTTTCAAAGTCCCTTAAAAATTTTCCAATTTTTGTCCCAATTCTTCCCATTCCCATTGAAACTTTTCAAATCCCTCTCAAAATTGTTGAAATTCTCTTGAAGCTTTTAAAATTCTCTCTAGAATTTTCAAAATCCATGTCCACATGTTTACAATTTCACGTCAAAAAATGGCTAAAATTCCAGTTGAAATTTTTTCAAAGTCCCTGAAAAATTTTCCAATTTTTGTCCCAATTCTTCCCATTCCCATTGAAACTTTTCAAATCCCTCTCAAAATTGTTGAAATTCTCTTGAAGCTTTTAAAATTCTCTCTAGAATTTTCAAAATCCATGGCCAC
>NW_028115412.1:0-28921 GCF_964273445.1 Streptopelia decaocto | reverse complement strand
TTTCAATGGGAATGGGAAGAATTGGGACAAAAATTGGAAAATTTTAAGGGACTTTGAAAAAATTTCAACTGGAATTTTAGCCATTTTTTGACGTGAAATTGTAAACATGTGGCCATGGATTTTGAAAATTCTAGAGAGAATTTTAAAAGCTTCAAGAGAATTTCCACAATTTTGAGAGGGATTTGAAAAGTTTCAATGGGAATGGGAAGAATTGGGACAAAAATTGGAAAATTTTTAAGGGACTTTGAAAAAATTTCAACTGGAATTTTAGCCATTTTTTGACGTGAAATTGTAAACATGTGGCCATGGATTTTGAAAATTCTAGAGAGAATTTTAAAAGCTTCAAGAGAATTTCAACAATTTTGAGAGGGATTTGAAAAGTTTCAATGGGAATGGGAAGAATTGGGACAAAAATTGGAAAATTTTTAAGGGACTTTGAAAAAATTTCAACTGGAATTTTAGCCATTTTTTGACGTGAAATTGTAAACATGTTGAAGTGGATTTTGAAAATTCTAGAGAGAATTTTAAAAGCTTCAACAGAATTTCAACAATTTTGAGAGGGATTTGAAAAGTTTCAATGGGAATGGGAAGAATTGGGACAAAAATTGGAAAATTTTTAAGGGACTTTGAAAAAATTTCAACTGGAATTTTAGCCATTTTTTGACGTGAAATTGTAAACATGTGGCCATGGATTTTGAAAATTCTAGAGAGAATTGTAAAAGCTTCAAGAGAATTTCAACAATTTTGAGAGGGATTTGAAAAGTTTCAATGGGAATGGGAAGAATTGGGACAAAAATTGGAAAATTTTTAAGGGACTTTGAAAAAATTTCAACTGGAATTTTAGCCATTTTTTGACGTGAAATTGTAAACATGTTGAAGTGGATTTTGAAAATTCTAGAGAGAATTTTAAAAGCTTCAACAGAATTTCAACAATTTTGAGAGGGATTTGAAAAGTTTCAATGGGAATGGGAAGAATTGGGACAAAAATTGGAAAATTTTTAAGGGACTTTGAAAAAATTTCAACTGGAATTTTAGCCATTTTTTGACGTGAAATTGTAAACATGTGGACATGGATTTTGAAAATTCTAGAGAGAATTTTAAAAGCTTCAACAGAATTTCAACAATTTTGAGAGGGATTTGAAAAGTTTCAATGGGAATGGGAAGAATTGGGACAAAAATTGGAAAACTTTTAAGGGACTTTGAAAAAATTTCAACTGGAATTTTAGCCATTTTTTGACGTGAAATTGTAAACATGTGGCCATGGATTTTGAAAATTCTAGAGAGAATTTTAAAAGCTTCAACAGAATTTCAACAATTTGGAGAGGGATTTGAAAAGTTTCAATGGGAATGGGAAGAATTGGGACAAAAATTGGAAAACTTTTAAGGGACTTTGAAAAAATTTCAACTGGAATTTTAGCCATTTTTTTATGTGAAATTGTAAACATGTGGACATGGATTTTGAAAATTCTAGAGAGAATTTTAAAAGCTTCAAGAGAATTTCAACAATTTTGAGAGGGATTTGAAAGTTTCAATGGGAATGGGAAGAATTGGGACAAAAATTGGAAAATTTTTAAGGGACTTTGAAAAAATTTCAACTGGAATTTTAGCCATTTTTTGACGTGAAATTGTAAACATGTGGACATGGATTTTGAAAATTCTAGAGAGAATTTTAAAAGCTTCAAGAGAATTTCAACAATTTTGAGAGGGATTTGAAAAGTTTCAATGGGAATGGGAAGAATTGGGACAAAAATTGGAAAATTTTTAAGGGACTTTGAAAAAATTTCAACTGGAATTTTAGCCATTTTTTGACGTGAAATTGTAAACATGTGGCCATGGATTTTGAAAATTCTAGAGAGAATTTTAAAAGCTTCAAGAGAATTTCAACAATTTTGAGAGGGATTTGAAAAGTTTCAATGGGAATGGGAAGAATTGGGACAAAAATTGGAAAATTTTTAAGGGACTTTGAAAAAATTTCAACTGGAATTTTAGCCATTTTTTGACGTGAAATTGTAAACATGTTGAAGTGGATTTTGAAAATTCTAGAGAGAATTTTAAAAGCTTCAACAGAATTTCAACAATTTTGAGAGGGATTTGAAAAGTTTCAATGGGAATGGGAAGAATTGGGACAAAAATTGGAAAATTTTTAAGGGACTTTGAAAAAATTTCAACTGGAATTTTAGCCATTTTTTGATGTGAAATTGTAAACATGTGGCCATGGATTTTGAAAATTCTAGAGAGAATTTTAAAAGCTTCAAGAGAATTTCAACAATTTTGAGAGGGATTTGAAAAGTTTCAATGGGAATGGGAAGAATTGGGACAAAAATTGGAAAACTTTTAAGGGACTTTGAAAAAATTTCAACTGGAATTTTAGCCATTTTTTGACGTGAAATTGTAAACATGTGGACATGGATTTTGAAAATTCTAGAGAGAATTTTAAAAGCTTCAAGAGAATTTCAACAATTTTGAGAGGGATTTGAAAAGTTTCAATGGGAATGGGAAGAATTGGGACAAAAATTGGAAAATTTTTAAGGGACTTTGAAAAAATTTCAACTGGAATTTTAGCCATTTTTTGACGTGAAATTGTAAACATGTTGAAGTGGATTTTGAAAATTCTAGAGAGAATTTTAAAAGCTTCAAGAGAATTTCAACAATTTTGAGAGGGATTTGAAAAGTTTCAATGGGAATGGGAAGAATTGGGACAAAAATTGGAAAATTTTTAAGGGACTTTGAAAAAATTTCAACTGGAATTTTAGCCATTTTTTGACGTGAAATTGTAAACATGTTGAAGTGGATTTTGAAAATTCTAGAGAGAATTTTAAAAGCTTCAACAGAATTTCAACAATTTTGAGAGGGATTTGAAAAGTTTCAATGGGAATGGGAAGAATTGGGACAAAAATTGGAAAATTTTTCAGGGACTTTGAAAAAATTTCAACTGGAATTTTAGCCATTTTTTGACGTGAAATTGTAAACATGTGGACATGGATTTTGAAAATTCTAGAGAGAATTTTAAAAGCTTCAAGAGAATTTCAACAATTTTGAGAGGGATTTGAAAAGTTTCAATGGGAATGGGAAGAATTGGGACAAAAATTGGAAAATTTTTAAGGGACTTTGAAAAAATTTCAACTGGAATTTTAGCCATTTTTTGACGTGAAATTGTAAACATGTGGACATGGATTTTGAAAATTCTAGAGAGAATTTTAAAAGCTTCAACAGAATTTCAACAATTTTGAGAGGGATTTGAAAAGTTTCAATGGGAATGGGAAGAATTGGGACAAAAATTGGAAAACTTTTAAGGGACTTTGAAAAAATTTCAACTGGAATTTTAGCCATTTTTTGACGTGAAATTGTAAACATGTGGCCATGGATTTTGAAAATTCTAGAGAGAATTTTAAAAGCTTCAACAGAATTTCAACAATTTGGAGAGGGATTTGAAAAGTTTCAATGGGAATGGGAAGAATTGGGACAAAAATTGGAAAACTTTTAAGGGACTTTGAAAAAATTTCAACTGGAATTTTAGCCATTTTTTATGTGAAATTGTAAACATGTGGACATGGATTTTGAAAATTCTAGAGAGAATTTTAAAAGCTTCAAGAGAATTTCAACAATTTTGAGAGGGATTTGAAAGTTTCAATGGGAATGGGAAGAATTGGGACAAAAATTGGAAAATTTTTAAGGGACTTTGAAAAAATTTCAACTGGAATTTTAGCCATTTTTTGACGTGAAATTGTAAACATGTGGACATGGATTTTGAAAATTCTAGAGAGAATTTTAAAAGCTTCAAGAGAATTTCAACAATTTTGAGAGGGATTTGAAAAGTTTCAATGGGAATGGGAAGAATTGGGACAAAAATTGGAAAATTTTTAAGGGACTTTGAAAAAATTTCAACTGGAATTTTAGCCATTTTTTGACGTGAAATTGTAAACATGTGGCCATGGATTTTGAAAATTCTAGAGAGAATTTTAAAAGCTTCAAGAGAATTTCAACAATTTTGAGAGGGATTTGAAAAGTTTCAATGGGAATGGGAAGAATTGGGACAAAAATTGGAAAATTTTTAAGGGACTTTGAAAAAATTTCAACTGGAATTTTAGCCATTTTTTGACGTGAAATTGTAAACATGTTGAAGTGGATTTTGAAAATTCTAGAGAGAATTTTAAAAGCTTCAACAGAATTTCAACAATTTTGAGAGGGATTTGAAAAGTTTCAATGGGAATGGGAAGAATTGGGACAAAAATTGGAAAATTTTTAAGGGACTTTGAAAAAATTTCAACTGGAATTTTAGCCATTTTTTGACGTGAAATTGTAAACATGTGGCCATGGATTTTGAAAATTCTAGAGAGAATTTTAAAAGCTTCAAGAGAATTTCAACAATTTTGAGAGGGATTTGAAAAGTTTCAATGGGAATGGGAAGAATTGGGACAAAAATTGGAAAATTTTTAAGGGACTTTGAAAAAATTTCAACTGGAATTTTAGCCATTTTTTTATGTGAAATTGTAAACATGTGGCCATGGATTTTGAAAATTCTAGAGAGAATTTTAAAAGCTTCAAGAGAATTTCAACAATTTTGAGAGGGATTTGAAAAGTTTCAATGGGAATGGGAAGAATTGGGGCAAAAATTGGAAAATTTTTAAGGGACTTTGAAAAATTTCAACTGGAATTTTAGCCATTTTTTGACGTGAAATTGTAAACATGTGGACATGGATTTTGAAAATTCTAGAGAGAATTTTAAAAGCTTCAAGAGAATTTCAACAATTTTGAGAGGGATTTGAAAAGTTTCAATGGGAATGGGAAGAATTGGGACAAAAATTGGAAAATTTTTAAGGGACTTTGAAAAAATTTCAACTGGAATTTTAGCCATTTTTTGACGTGAAATTGTAAACATGTTGAAGTGGATTTTGAAAATTCTAGAGAGAATTTTAAAAGCTTCAACAGAATTTCAGCAATTTTGAGAGGGATTTGAAAAGTTTCAATGGGAATGGGAAGAATTGGGACAAAAATTGGAAAATTTTTAAGGGACTTTGAAAAAATTTCAACTGGAATTTTAGCCATTTTTTGACGTGAAATTGTAAACATGTTGAAGTGGATTTTGAAAATTCTAGAGAGAATTTTAAAAGCTTCAAGAGAATTTCAACAATTTGGAGAGGGATTTGAAAAGTTTCAATGGGAATGGGAAGAATTGGGACAAAAATTGGAAAATTTTTAAGGGACTTTGAAAAATTTCAACTGGAATTTTAGCCATTTTTTGACGTGAAATTGTAAACATGTTGAAGTGGATTTTGAAAATTCTAGAGAGAATTTTAAAAGCTTCAACAGAATTTCAACAATTTTGAGAGGGATTTGAAAAGTTTCAATGGGAATGGGAAGAATTGGGACAAAAATTGGAAAATTTTTAAGGGACTTTGAAAAAATTTCAACTGGAATTTTAGCCATTTTTTGACGTGAAATTGTAAACATGTGGACATGGATTTTGAAAATTCTAGAGAGAATTTTTAAAGCTTCAACAGAATTTCAACAATTTTGAGAGGGATTTGAAAAGTTTCAATGGGAATGGGAAGAATTGGGACAAAAATTGGAAAATTTTTAAGGGACTTTGAAAAAATTTCAACTGGAATTTTAGCCATTTTTTGACGTGAAATTGTAAACATGTTGAAGTGGATTTTGAAAATTCTAGAGAGAATTTTAAAAGCTTCAAGAGAATTTCAACAATTTTGAGAGGGATTTGAAAAGTTTCAATGGGAATGGGAAGAATTGGGACAAAAATTGGAAAATTTTTAAGGGACTTTGAAAAAATTTCAACTGGAATTTTAGCCATTTTTTGACGTGAAATTGTAAACATGTTGAAGTGGATTTTGAAAATTCTAGAGAGAATTTTAAAAGCTTCAAGAGAATTTCAACAATTTTGAGAGGGATTTGAAAAGTTTCAATGGGAATGGGAAGAATTGGGACAAAAATTGGAAAATTTTTCAGGGACTTTGAAAAAATTTCAACTGGAATTTTAGCCATTTTTTGATGTGAAATTGTAAACATGTGGCCATGGATTTTGAAAATTCTAGAGAGAATTTTAAAAGCTTCAAGAGAATTTCAACAATTTTGAGAGGGATTTGAAAAGTTTCAATGGGAATGGGAAGAATTGGGACAAAAATTGGAAAATTTTTAAGGGACTTTGAAAAAATTTCAACTGGAATTTTAGCCATTTTTTGACGTGAAATTGTAAACATGTTGAAGTGGATTTTGAAAATTCTAGAGAGAATTTTAAAAGCTTCAACAGAATTTCAGCAATTTTGAGAGGGATTTGAAAAGTTTCAATGGGAATGGGAAGAATTGGGACAAAAATTGGAAAATTTTTAAGGGACTTTGAAAAAATTTCAACTGGAATTTTAGCCATTTTTTGACGTGAAATTGTAAACATGTGGACATGGATTTTGAAAATTCTAGAGAGAATTTTAAAAGCTTCAACAGAATTTCAACAATTTTGAGAGGGATTTGAAAAGTTTCAATGGGAATGGGAAGAATTGGGACAAAAATTGGAAAACTTTTAAGGGACTTTGAAAAAATTTCAACTGGAATTTTAGCCATTTTTTGACGTGAAATTGTAAACATGTGGCCATGGATTTTGAAAATTCTAGAGAGAATTTTAAAAGCTTCAACAGAATTTCAACAATTTGGAGAGGGATTTGAAAAGTTTCAATGGGAATGGGAAGAATTGGGACAAAAATTGGAAAACTTTTAAGGGACTTTGAAAAAATTTCAACTGGAATTTTAGCCATTTTTTTATGTGAAATTGTAAACATGTGGACATGGATTTTGAAAATTCTAGAGAGAATTTTAAAAGCTTCAAGAGAATTTCAACAATTTTGAGAGGGATTTGAAAGTTTCAATGGGAATGGGAAGAATTGGGACAAAAATTGGAAAATTTTTAAGGGACTTTGAAAAAATTTCAACTGGAATTTTAGCCATTTTTTGACGTGAAATTGTAAACATGTGGACATGGATTTTGAAAATTCTAGAGAGAATTTTAAAAGCTTCAAGAGAATTTCAACAATTTGGAGAGGGATTTGAAAAGTTTCAATGGGAATGGGAAGAATTGGGACAAAAATTGGAAAATTTTTAAGGGACTTTGAAAAAATTTCAACTGGAATTTTAGCCATTTTTTGACGTGAAATTGTAAACATGTGGCCATGGATTTTGAAAATTCTAGAGAGAATTTTAAAAGCTTCAAGAGAATTTCAACAATTTTGAGAGGGATTTGAAAAGTTTCAATGGGAATGGGAAGAATTGGGACAAAAATTGGAAAATTTTTAAGGGACTTTGAAAAAATTTCAACTGGATTAGTTGAAATTTTTTGACGTGAAATTGTAAACATGTTGAAGTGGATTTTGAAAATTCTAGAGAGAATTTTAAAAGCTTCAACAGAATTTCAACAATTTTGAGAGGGATTTGAAAAGTTTCAATGGGAATGGGAAGAATTGGGACAAAAATTGGAAAATTTTTAAGGGACTTTGAAAAAATTTCAACTGGAATTTTAGCCATTTTTTGACGTGAAATTGTAAACATGTGGCCATGGATTTTGAAAATTCTAGAGAGAATTTTAAAAGCTTCAAGAGAATTTCAACAATTTTGAGAGGGATTTGAAAAGTTTCAATGGGAATGGGAAGAATTGGGACAAAAATTGGAAAATTTTTAAGGGACTTTGAAAAAATTTCAACTGGAATTTTAGCCATTTTTTTATGTGAAATTGTAAACATGTGGCCATGGATTTTGAAAATTCTAGAGAGAATTTTAAAAGCTTCAAGAGAATTTCAACAATTTTGAGAGGGATTTGAAAAGTTTCAATGGGAATGGGAAGAATTGGGGCAAAAATTGGAAAATTTTTAAGGGACTTTGAAAAAATTTCAACTGGAATTTTAGCCATTTTTTGACGTGAAATTGTAAACATGTGGACATGGATTTTGAAAATTCTAGAGAGAATTTTAAAAGCTTCAAGAGAATTTCAACAATTTTGAGAGGGATTTGAAAAGTTTCAATGGGAATGGGAAGAATTGGGACAAAAATTGGAAAATTTTTAAGGGACTTTGAAAAAATTTCAACTGGAATTTTAGCCATTTTTTGACGTGAAATTGTAAACATGTTGAAGTGGATTTTGAAAATTCTAGAGAGAATTTTAAAAGCTTCAACAGAATTTCAGCAATTTTGAGAGGGATTTGAAAAGTTTCAATGGGAATGGGAAGAATTGGGACAAAAATTGGAAAATTTTTAAGGGACTTTGAAAAAATTTCAACTGGAATTTTAGCCATTTTTTGACGTGAAATTGTAAACATGTTGAAGTGGATTTTGAAAATTCTAGAGAGAATTTTAAAAGCTTCAAGAGAATTTCAACAATTTTGGAGAGGGATTTGAAAAGTTTCAATGGGAATGGGAAGAATTGGGACAAAAATTGGAAAATTTTTAAGGGACTTTGAAAAAATTTCAACTGGAATTTTAGCCATTTTTTGACGTGAAATTGTAAACATGTTGAAGTGGATTTTGAAAATTCTAGAGAGAATTTTAAAAGCTTCAACAGAATTTTCAAACAATTTGAGAGGATTTGAAAAGTTTCAATGGGAATGGGAAGAATTGGGACAAAAATTGGAAAATTTTTAAGGGACTTTGAAAAAATTTCAACTGGAATTTTAGCCATTTTTTGACGTGAAATTGTAAACATGTGGACATGGATTTTGAAAATTCTAGAGAGAATTTTTAAAGCTTCAACAGAATTTCAACAATTTTGAGAGGGATTTGAAAAGTTTCAATGGGAATGGGAAGAATTGGGACAAAAATTGGAAAATTTTTAAGGGACTTTGAAAAAATTTCAACTGGAATTTTAGCCATTTTTTGACGTGAAATTGTAAACATGTTGAAGTGGATTTTGAAAATTCTAGAGAGAATTTTAAAAGCTTCAAGAGAATTTCAACAATTTTGAGAGGGATTTGAAAAGTTTCAATGGGAATGGGAAGAATTGGGACAAAAATTGGAAAATTTTTCAGGGACTTTGAAAAAATTTCAACTGGAATTTTAGCCATTTTTTGACGTGAAATTGTAAACATGTGGCCATGGATTTTGAAAATTCTAGAGAGAATTTTAAAAGCTTCAAGAGAATTTCAACAATTTTGAGAGGGATTTGAAAAGTTTCAATGGGAATGGGAAGAATTGGGACAAAAATTGGAAAATTTTTCAGGGACTTTGAAAAAATTTCAACTGGAATTTTAGCCATTTTTTGATGTGAAATTGTAAACATGTGGCCATGGATTTTGAAAATTCTAGAGAGAATTTTAAAAGCTTCAAGAGAATTTCAACAATTTTGAGAGGGATTTGAAAAGTTTCAATGGGAATGGGAAGAATTGGGACAAAAATTGGAAAATTTTTAAGGGACTTTGAAAAAATTTCAACTGGAATTTTAGCCATTTTTGACGTGAAATTGTAAACATGTTGAAGTGGATTTTGAAAATTCTAGAGAGAATTTTAAAAGCTTCAACAGAATTTCAGCAATTTTGAGAGGGATTTGAAAAGTTTCAATGGGAATGGGAAGAATTGGGACAAAAATTGGAAAATTTTTAAGGGACTTTGAAAAAATTTCAACTGGAATTTTAGCCATTTTTTGACGTGAAATTGTAAACATGTGGACATGGATTTTGAAAATTCTAGAGAGAATTTTAAAAGCTTCAACAGAATTTCAACAATTTTGAGAGGGATTTGAAAAGTTTCAATGGGAATGGGAAGAATTGGGACAAAAATTGGAAAACTTTTAAGGGACTTTGAAAAAATTTCAACTGGAATTTTAGCCATTTTTTGACGTGAAATTGTAAACATGTGGCCATGGATTTTGAAAATTCTAGAGAGAATTTTAAAAGCTTCAACAGAATTTCAACAATTTGGAGAGGGATTTGAAAAGTTTCAATGGGAATGGGAAGAATTGGGACAAAAATTGGAAAACTTTTAAGGGACTTTGAAAAAATTTCAACTGGAATTTTAGCCATTTTTTTATGTGAAATTGTAAACATGTGGACATGGATTTTGAAAATTCTAGAGAGAATTTTAAAAGCTTCAAGAGAATTTCAACAATTTTGAGAGGGATTTGAAAGTTTCAATGGGAATGGGAAGAATTGGGACAAAAATTGGAAAATTTTTAAGGGACTTTGAAAAAATTTCAACTGGAATTTTAGCCATTTTTTGACGTGAAATTGTAAACATGTGGACATGGATTTTGAAAATTCTAGAGAGAATTTTAAAAGCTTCAAGAGAATTTCAACAATTTTGAGAGGGATTTGAAAAGTTTCAATGGGAATGGGAAGAATTGGGACAAAAATTGGAAAATTTTTAAGGGACTTTGAAAAAATTTCAACTGGAATTTTAGCCATTTTTTGACGTGAAATTGTAAACATGTGGCCATGGATTTTGAAAATTCTAGAGAGAATTTTAAAAGCTTCAAGAGAATTTCAACAATTTTGAGAGGGATTTGAAAAGTTTCAATGGGAATGGGAAGAATTGGGACAAAAATTGGAAAATTTTTAAGGGACTTTGAAAAAATTTCAACTGGAATTTTAGCCATTTTTTGACGTGAAATTGTAAACATGTTGAAGTGGATTTTGAAAATTCTAGAGAGAATTTTAAAAGCTTCAACAGAATTTCAACAATTTTGAGAGGGATTTGAAAAGTTTCAATGGGAATGGGAAGAATTGGGACAAAAATTGGAAAATTTTTAAGGGACTTTGAAAAAATTTCAACTGGAATTTTAGCCATTTTTTGACGTGAAATTGTAAACATGTGGCCATGGATTTTGAAAATTCTAGAGAGAATTTTAAAAGCTTCAAGAGAATTTCAACAATTTTGAGAGGGATTTGAAAAGTTTCAATGGGAATGGGAAGAATTGGGACAAAAATTGGAAAATTTTTAAGGGACTTTGAAAAAATTTCAACTGGAATTTTAGCCATTTTTTTATGTGAAATTGTAAACATGTGGCCATGGATTTTGAAAATTCTAGAGAGAATTTTAAAAGCTTCATGAGAATTTCAACAATTTTGAGAGGGATTTGAAAAGTTTCAATGGGAATGGGAAGAATTGGGGCAAAAATTGGAAAATTTTTAAGGGACTTTGAAAAAATTTCAACTGGAATTTTAGCCATTTTTTGACGTGAAATTGTAAACATGTGGACATGGATTTTGAAAATTCTAGAGAGAATTTTAAAAGCTTCAAGAGAATTTCAACAATTTTGAGAGGGATTTGAAAAGTTTCAATGGGAATGGGAAGAATTGGGACAAAAATTGGAAAATTTTTAAGGGACTTTGAAAAAATTTCAACTGGAATTTTAGCCATTTTTTGACGTGAAATTGTAAACATGTTGAAGTGGATTTTGAAAATTCTAGAGAGAATTTTAAAAGCTTCAACAGAATTTCAGCAATTTTGAGAGGGATTTGAAAAGTTTCAATGGGAATGGGAAGAATTGGGACAAAAATTGGAAAATTTTTAAGGGACTTTGAAAAAATTTCAACTGGAATTTTAGCCATTTTTTGACGTGAAATTGTAAACATGTTGAAGTGGATTTTGAAAATTCTAGAGAGAATTTTAAAAGCTTCAAGAGAATTTCAACAATTTGGAGAGGGATTTGAAAAGTTTCAATGGGAATGGGAAGAATTGGGACAAAAATTGGAAAATTTTTAAGGGACTTTGAAAAAATTTCAACTGGAATTTTAGCCATTTTTTGACGTGAAATTGTAAACATGTTGAAGTGGATTTTGAAAATTCTAGAGAGAATTTTAAAAGCTTCAAGAGAATTTCAACAATTTTGAGAGGGATTTGAAAAGTTTCAATGGGAATGGGAAGAATTGGGACAAAAATTGGAAAATTTTTAAGGGACTTTGAAAAAATTTCAACTGGAATTTTAGCCATTTTTTGACGTGAAATTGTAAACATGTGGACATGGATTTTGAAAATTCTAGAGAGAATTTTTAAAGCTTCAACAGAATTTCAACAATTTTGAGAGGGATTTGAAAAGTTTCAATGGGAATGGGAAGAATTGGGACAAAAATTGGAAAATTTTTAAGGGACTTTGAAAAAATTTCAACTGGAATTTTAGCCATTTTTTGACGTGAAATTGTAAACATGTTGAAGTGGATTTTGAAAATTCTAGAGAGAATTTTAAAAGCTTCAAGAGAATTTCAACAATTTTGAGAGGGATTTGAAAAGTTTCAATGGGAATGGGAAGAATTGGGACAAAAATTGGAAAATTTTTCAGGGACTTTGAAAAAATTTCAACTGGAATTTTAGCCATTTTTTGACGTGAAATTGTAAACATGTGGCCATGGATTTTGAAAATTCTAGAGAGAATTTTAAAAGCTTCAAGAGAATTTCAACAATTTTGAGAGGGATTTGAAAAGTTTCAATGGGAATGGGAAGAATTGGGACAAAAATTGGAAAATTTTTAAGGGACTTTGAAAAAATTTCAACTGGAATTTTAGCCATTTTTTGATGTGAAATTGTAAACATGTGGCCATGGATTTTGAAAATTCTAGAGAGAATTTTAAAAGCTTCAAGAGAATTTCAACAATTTTGAGAGGGATTTGAAAAGTTTCAATGGGAATGGGAAGAATTGGGACAAAAATTGGAAAATTTTTAAGGGACTTTGAAAAAATTTCAACTGGAATTTTAGCCATTTTTTGACGTGAAATTGTAAACATGTTGAAGTGGATTTTGAAAATTCTAGAGAGAATTTTAAAAGCTTCAACAGAATTTCAGCAATTTTGAGAGGGATTTGAAAAGTTTCAATGGGAATGGGAAGAATTGGGACAAAAATTGGAAAATTTTTAAGGGACTTTGAAAAAATTTCAACTGGAATTTTAGCCATTTTTTGACATGAAATTGTAAACATGTGGACATGGATTTTGAAAATTCTAGAAAGAATTTTAAAAGCTTCAACAGAATTTCAACAATTTGGAGAGGGATTTGAAAAGTTTCAATGGGAATGGGAAGAATTGGGACAAAGATTGGAAAATTTTTAAGGGACTTTGAAAAAATTTCAACTGGAATTTTAGCCATTTTTTGACGTGAAATTGTAAACATGTGGCCATGGATTTTGAAAATTCTAGAGAGAATTTTAAAAGCTTCAACAGAATTTCAACAATTTGGAGAGGGATTTGAAAAGTTTCAATGGGAATGGGAAGAATTGGGACAAAAATTGGAAAATTTTTAAGGGACTTTGAAAAAATTTCAACTGGAATTTTAGCCATTTTTTGACGTGAAATTGTAAACATGTGGACATGGATTTTGAAAATTCTAGAGAGAATTTTAAAAGCTTCAACAGAATTTCAACAATTTTGAGAGGGATTTGAAAAGTTTCAATGGGAATGGGAAGAATTGGGACAAAAATTGGAAAATTTTTAAGGGACTTTGAAAAAATTTCAACTGGAATTTTAGCCATTTTTTGACGTGAAATTGTAAACATGTGGCCATGGATTTTGAAAATTCTAGAGAGAATTTTAAAAGCTTCAAGAGTATTTCAACAATTTTGAGAGGGATTTGAAAGTTTCAATGGGAATGGGAAGAATTGGGACAAAAATTGGAAAATTTTTAAGGGACTTTGAAAAAATTTCAACTGGAATTTTAGCCATTTTTTGATGTGAAATTGTAAACATGTGGCCATGGATTTTGAAAATTCTAGAGAGAATTTTAAAAGCTTCAAGAGAATTTCAACAATTTTGAGAGGGATTTGAAAAGTTTCAATGGGAATGGGAAGAATTGGGACAAAAATTGGAAAATTTTTAAGGGACTTTGAAAAAATTTCAACTGGAATTTTAGCCATTTTTTGACGTGAAATTGTAAACATGTGGCCATGGATTTTGAAAATTCTAGAGAGAATTTTAAAAGCTTCAACAGAATTTCAACAATTTTGAGAGGGATTTGAAAAGTTTCAATGGGAATGGGAAGAATTGGGACAAAAATTGGAAAATTTTTAAGGGACTTTGAAAAAATTTCAACTGGAATTTTAGCCATTTTTTGACGTGAAATTGTAAACATGTGGCCATGGATTTTGAAAATTCTAGAGAGAATTTTAAAAGCTTCAAGAGAATTTCAACAATTTTGAGAGGGATTTGAAAAGTTTCAATGGGAATGGGAAGAATTGGGACAAAAATTGGAAAATTTTTAAGGGACTTTGAAAAAATTTCAACTGGAATTTTAGCCATTTTTTGACGTGAAATTGTAAACATGTGGACATGGATTTTGAAAATTCTAGAGAGAATTTTAAAAGCTTCAACAGAATTTCAACAATTTTGAGAGGGATTTGAAAAGTTTCAATGGGAATGGGAAGAATTGGGACAAAAATTGGAAAACTTTTAAGGGACTTTGAAAAAATTTCAACTGGAATTTTAGCCATTTTTTTATGCGAAATTGTAAACATGTGGCCATGGATTTTGAAAATTCTAGAGAGAATTTTAAAAGCTTCAAGAGTATTTCAACAATTTTGAGAGGGATTTGAAAAGTTTCAATGGGAATGGGAAGAATTGGGACAAAAATTGGAAAATTTTTAAGGGACTTTGAAAAAATTTCAACTGGAATTTTAGCCATTTTTTGACGTGAAATTGTAAACATGTGGACATGGATTTTGAAAATTCTAGAGAGAATTTTTAAAGCTTCAACAGAATTTCAACAATTTGGAGAGGGATTTGAAAAGTTTCAATGGGAATGGGAAGAATTGGGACAAAAATTGGAAAATTTTTAAGGGACTTTGAAAAAATTTCAACTGGAATTTTAGCCATTTTTTGACGTGAAATTGTAAACATGTGGACATGGATTTTGAAAATTCTAGAGAGAATTTTTAAAGCTTCAAGAGAATTTCAACAATTTTGAGAGGGATTTGAAAAGTTTCAATGGGAATGGGAAGAATTGGGACAAAAATTGGAAAATTTTTAAGGGACTTGGAAAAAATTTCAACTGGAATTTTAGCCATTTTTTGATGTGAAATTGTAAACATGTGGACATGGATTTTGAAAATTCTAGAGAGAATTTTAAAAGCTTCAAGAGAATTTCAACAATTTTGAGAGGGATTTGAAAAGTTTCAATGGGAATGGGAAGAATTGGGACAAAAATTGGAAAATTTTTAAGGGATTGGAAAAAATTTCAACTGGAATTTTAGCCATTTTTTGACGTGAAATTGTAAACATGTGGACATGGATTTTGAAAATTCTAGAGAGAATTTTAAAAGCTTCAAGAGAATTTCAACAATTTTGAGAGGGATTTGAAAAGTTTCAATGGGAATGGGAAGAATTGGGGCAAAAATTGGAAAATTTTTAAGGGACTTTGAAAAAATTTCAACTGGAATTTTAGCCATTTTTTGACGTGAAATTGTAAACATGTTGAAGTGGATTTTGAAAATTCTAGAGAGAATTTTAAAAGCTTCAAGAGAATTTCAACAATTTTGAGAGGGATTTGAAAAGTTTCAATGGGAATGGGAAGAATTGGGACAAAAATTGGAAAACTTTTAAGGGACTTTGAAAAAATTTCAACTGGAATTTTAGCCATTTTTTGACATGAAATTGTAAACATGTGGCCATGGATTTTGAAAATTCTAGAGAGAATTTTAAAAGCTTCAAGAGAATTTCAACAATTTTGAGAGGGATTTGAAAAGTTTCAATGGGAATGGGAAGAATTGGGACAAAAATTGGAAAATTTTTAAGGGACTTTGAAAAAATTTCAACTGGAATTTTAGCCATTTTTTGATGTGAAATTGTAAACATGTGGCCATGGATTTTGAAAATTCTAGAGAGAATTTTAAAAGCTTCAAGAGAATTTCAACAATTTTGAGAGGGATTTGAAAAGTTTCAATGGGAATGGGAAGAATTGGGACAAAAATTGGAAAATTTTTAAGGGACTTTGAAAAAATTTCAACTGGAATTTTAGCCATTTTTTGACGTGAAATTGTAAACATGTTGAAGTGGATTTTGAAAATTCTAGAGAGAATTTTAAAAGCTTCAAGAGAATTTCAACAATTTTGAGAGGGATTTGAAAAGTTTCAATGGGAATGGGAAGAATTGGGACAAAAATTGGAAAATTTTTAAGGGACTTTGAAAAAATTTCAACTGGAATTTTAGCCATTTTTTGACGTGAAATTGTAAACATGTTGAAGTAGATTTTGAAAATTCTAGAGAGAATTTTAAAAGCTTCAACAGAATTTCAACAATTTTGAGAGGGATTTGAAAAGTTTCAATGGGAATGGGAAGATTTGGGACAAAAATTGGAAAATTTTTAAGGGACTTTGAAAAAATTTCAACTGGAATTTTAGCAATTTTTTGACGTGAAATTGTAAACATGTGGACATGGATTTTGAAAATTATAGAGAGAATTTTAAAAGCTTCAACAGAATTTCAACAATTTTGAGAGGGATTTGAAAAGATTCAATGGGAATGGGAAGAATTGGGACAAAAATTGGAAAACTTTTAAGGGACTTAGAAAAAATTTCAACTGGAATTTTAGCCATTTTTTGACATGAAATTGTAAACATGTGGACATGGATTTTGAAAATTCTAGAGAGAATTTTAAAAGCTTCAAGAGAATTTCAACAATTTTGAGAAGGATTTGAAAGTTTCAATGGGAATGGGAAGAATTGGGACAAAAATTGGAAAATTTTTAAGGGACTTTGAAAAAATTTCAACTGGAATTTTAGCCATTTTTTGACATGAAATTGTAAACATGTGGACATGGATTTTGAAAATTCTAGAGAGAATTTTAAAAGCTTCAACAGAATTTCAGCAATTTTGAGAGGGATTTGAAAAGTTTCAATGGGAATGGGAAGAATTGGGACAAAAATTGGAAAATTTTTAAGGGACTTTGAAAAAATTTCAACTGGAATTTTAGCCATTTTTTGACATGAAATTGTAAACATGTGGACATGGATTTGGAAAATTCTAGAAAGAATTTTAAAAGCTTCAAGAGAATTTCAACAATTTTGAGAGGGATTTGAAAAGTTTCAATGGGAATGGGAAGAATTGGGACAAAGATTGGAAAATTTTTAAGGGACTTTGAAAAAATTTCAACTGGAATTTTAGCCATTTTTTGACGTGAAATTGTAAACATGTGGCCATGGATTTTGAAAATTCTAGAGAGAATTTTAAAAGCTTCAACAGAATTTCAACAATTTGGAGAGGGATTTGAAAAGTTTCAATGGGAATGGGAAGAATTGGGACAAAAATTGGAAAATTTTTAAGGGACTTTGAAAAAATTTCAACTGGAATTTTAGCCATTTTTTGACGTGAAATTGTAAACATGTGGACATGGATTTTGAAAATTCTAGAGAGAATTTTTAAAGCTTCAAGAGAATTTCAACAATTTTGAGAGGGATTTGAAAAGTTTCAATGGGAATGGGAAGAATTGGGACAAAAATTGGAAAATTTTTAAGGGACTTTGAAAAAATTTCAACTGGAATTTTAGCCATTTTTTGACGTGAAATTGTAAACATGTGGCCATGGATTTTGAAAATTCTAGAGAGAATTTTAAAAGCTTCAAGAGTATTTCAACAATTTTGAGAGGGATTTGAAAGTTTCAATGGGAATGGGAAGAATTGGGACAAAAATTGGAAAATTTTTAAGGGACTTTGAAAAAATTTCAACTGGAATTTTAGCCATTTTTTGATGTGAAATTGTAAACATGTGGCCATGGATTTTGAAAATTCTAGAGAGAATTTTAAAAGCTTCAAGAGAATTTCAACAATTTTGAGAGGGATTTGAAAAGTTTCAATGGGAATGGGAAGAATTGGGACAAAAATTGGAAAATTTTTAAGGGACTTTGAAAAAATTTCAACTGGAATTTTAGCCATTTTTTGACGTGAAATTGTAAACATGTGGCCATGGATTTTGAAAATTCTAGAGAGAATTTTAAAAGCTTCAACAGAATTTCAACAATTTTGAGAGGGATTTGAAAAGTTTCAATGGGAATGGGAAGAATTGGGACAAAAATTGGAAAATTTTTAAGGGACTTTGAAAAAATTTCAACTGGAATTTTAGCCATTTTTTGACATGAAATTGTAAACATGTGGACATGGATTTTGAAAATTCTAGAGAGAATTTTAAAAGCTTCAAGAGAATTTCAACAATTTTGAGAGGGATTTGAAAAGTTTCAATGGGAATGGGAAGAATTGGGACAAAAATTGGAAAATTTTTAAGGGACTTTGAAAAAATTTCAACTGGAATTTTAGCCATTTTTTGACGTGAAATTGTAAACATGTGGACATGGATTTTGAAAATTCTAGAGAGAATTTTAAAAGCTTCAACAGAATTTCAACAATTTTGAGAGGGATTTGAAAAGTTTCAATGGGAATGGGAAGAATTGGGACAAAAATTGGAAAACTTTTAAGGGACTTTGAAAAAATTTCAACTGGAATTTTAGCCATTTTTTTATGTGAAATTGTAAACATGTGGCCATGGATTTTGAAAATTCTAGAGAGAATTTTAAAAGCTTCAAGAGTATTTCAACAATTTTGAGAGGGATTTGAAAAGTTTCAATGGGAATGGGAAGAATTGGGACAAAAATTGGAAAATTTTTAAGGGACTTTGAAAAAATTTCAACTGGAATTTTAGCCATTTTTTGACGTGAAATTGTAAACATGTGGCCATGGATTTTGAAAATTCTAGAGAGAATTTTAAAAGCTTCAAGAGAATTTCAACAATTTTGAGAGGGATTTGAAAAGTTTCAATGGGAATGGGAAGAATTGGGACAAAAATTGGAAAATTTTTAAGGGACTTTGAAAAAATTTCAACTGGAATTTTAGCCATTTTTTGACGTGAAATTGTAAACATGTGGACATGGATTTTGAAAATTCTAGAGAGAATTTTTAAAGCTTCAAGAGAATTTCAACAATTTTGAGAGGGATTTGAAAAGTTTCAATGGGAATGGGAAGAATTGGGACAAAAATTGGAAAATTTTTAAGGGACTTGGAAAAAATTTCAACTGGAATTTTAGCCATTTTTTAATGTGAAATTGTAAACATGTGGCCATGGATTTTGAAAATTCTAGAGAGAATTTTTAAAGCTTCAAGAGAATTTCAACAATTTTGAGAGGGATTTGAAAAGTTTCAATGGGAATGGGAAGAATTGGGACAAAAATTGGAAAATTTTTAAGGGACTTAGAAAAAATTTCAACTGGAATTTTAGCCATTTTTTGACATGAAATTGTAAACATGTGGACATGGATTTTGAAAATTCTAGAGAGAATTTTAAAAGCTTCAAGAGAATTTCAACAATTTTGAGAAGGATTTGAAAGTTTCAATGGGAATGGGAAGAATTGGGACAAAAATTGGAAAATTTTTAAGGGACTTTGAAAAAATTTCAACTGGAATTTTAGCCATTTTTTGACATGAAATTGTAAACATGTGGCCATGGATTTTGAAAATTCTAGAGAGAATTTTAAAAGCTTCAACAGAATTTCAACAATTTGGAGAGGGATTTGAAAAGTTTCCATGGGAATGGGAAGAATTGGGACAAAAATTGGAAAATTTTTAAGGGACTTTGAAAAAATTTCAACTGGAATTTTAGCCATTTTTTGACGTGAAATTGTAAACATGTGGACATGGATTTTGAAAATTCTAGAGAGAATTTTTAAAGCTTCAAGAGAATTTCAACAATTTTGAGAGGGATTTGAAAAGTTTCAATGGGAATGGGAAGAATTGGGACAAAAATTGGAAAATTTTTCAGGGACTTTGAAAAAATTTCAACTGGAATTTTAGCCATTTTTTGATGTGAAATTGTAAACATGTGGCCATGGATTTTGAAAATTCTAGAGAGAATTTTAAAAGCTTCAAGAGAATTTCAACAATTTTGAGAGGGATTTGAAAAGTTTCAATGGGAATGGGAAGAATTGGGACAAAAATTGGAAAATTTTTAAGGGACTTTGAAAAAATTTCAACTGGAATTTTAGCCATTTTTTGACGTGAAATTGTAAACATGTTGAAGTGGATTTTGAAAATTCTAGAGAGAATTTTAAAAGCTTCAAGAGAATTTCAACAATTTTGAGAGGGATTTGAAAAGTTTCAATGGGAATGGGAAGAATTGGGACAAAAATTGGAAAATTTTTAAGGGACTTTGAAAAAATTTCAACTGGAATTTTAGCAATTTTTTGACGTGAAATTGTAAACATGTGGCCATGGATTTTGAAAATTCTAGAGAGAATTTTAAAAGCTTCAAGAGAATTTCAACAATTTTGAGAGGGATTTGAAAAGTTTCAATGGGAATGGGAAGAATTGGGACAAAAATTGGAAAATTTTTCAGGGACTTTGAAAAAATTTCAACTGGAATTTTAGCCATTTTTTGACGTGAAATTGTAAACATGTGGACATGGATTTTGAAAATTCTAGAGAGAATTTTAAAAGCTTCAAGAGAATTTCAACAATTTTGAGAGGGATTTGAAAAGTTTCAATGGGAATGGGAAGAATTGGGACAAAAATTGGAAAATTTTTAAGGGACTTTGAAAAAATTTCAACTGGAATTTTAGCCATTTTTTGACGTGAAATTGTAAACATGTGGCCATGGATTTTGAAAATTCTAGAGAGAATTTTAAAAGCTTCAAGAGAATTTCAACAATTTTGAGAGGGATTTGAAAAGTTTCAATGGGAATGGGAAGAATTGGGACAAAAATTGGAAAATTTTTAAGGGACTTTGAAAAAATTTCAACTGGAATTTTAGCCATTTTTTGACGTGAAATTGTAAACATGTGGACATGGATTTTGAAAATTCTAGAGAGAATTTTAAAAGCTTCAAGAGAATTTCAACAATTTTGAGAGGGATTTGAAAAGTTTCAATGGGAATGGGAAGAATTGGGACAAAAATTGGAAAATTTTTAAGGGACTTTGAAAAAATTTCAACTGGAATTTTAGCCATTTTTTTATGTGAAATTGTAAACATGTGGCCATGGATTTTGAAAATTCTAGAGAGAATTTTAAAAGCTTCAAGAGAATTTCAACAATTTTGAGAGGGATTTGAAAAGTTTCAATGGGAATGGGAAGAATTGGGGCAAAAATTGGAAAATTTTTAAGGGACTTTGAAAAAATTTCAACTGGAATTTTAGCCATTTTTTGACGTGAAATTGTAAACATGTGGACATGGATTTTGAAAATTCTAGAGAGAATTTTAAAAGCTTCAAGAGAATTTCAACAATTTTGAGAGGGATTTGAAAAGTTTCAATGGGAATGGGAAGAATTGGAACAAAAATTGGAAAATTTTTAAGGGACTTTGAAAAAATTTCAACTGGAATTTTAGCAATTTTTTGACGTGAAATTGTAAACATGTTGAAGTGGATTTTGAAAATTCTAGAGAGAATTTTAAAAGCTTCAAGAGAATTTCAACAATTTTGAGAGGGATTTGAAAAGTTTCAATGGGAATGGGAAGAATTGGGACAAAAATTGGAAAACTTTTAAGGGACTTGGAAAAAATTTCAACTGGAATTTTAGCCATTTTTTGACGTGAAATTGTAAACATGTGGACATGGATTTTGAAAATTCTAGAGAGAATTTTAAAAGCTTCAAGAGAATTTCAACAATTTTGAGAGGGATTTGAAAAGTTTCAATGGGAATGGGAAGAATTGGGACAAAAATGGGAAAATTTTTAAGGGACTTTGAAAAAATTTCAACTGGAATTTTAGCCATTTTTGACGTGAAATTGTAAACATGTGGCCATGGATTTTGAAAATTCTAGAGAGAATTTTAAAAGCTTCAAGAGAATTTCAACAATTTTGAGAGGGATTTGAAAAGTTTCAATGGGAATGGGAAGAATTGGGACAAAAATTGGAAAATTTTTAAGGGACTTTGAAAAAATTTCAACTGGAATTTTAGCCATTTTTTGACGTGAAATTGTAAACATGTGGACATGGATTTTGAAAATTCTAGAGAGAATTTTTAAAGCTTCAACAGAATTTCAACAATTTTGAGAGGGATTTGAAAAGTTTCAATGGGAATGGGAAGAATTGGGACAAAAATTGGAAAATTTTTAAGGGACTTTGAAAAAATTTCAACTGGAATTTTAGCCATTTTTTGATGTGAAATTGTAAACATGTGGCCATGGATTTTGAAAATTCTAGAGAGAATTTTAAAAGCTTCAAGAGAATTTCAACAATTTTGAGAGGGATTTGAAAAGTTTCAATGGGAATGGGAAGAATTGGGACAAAAATTGGAAAATTTTTAAGGGACTTTGAAAAAATTTCAACTGGAATTTTAGCCATTTTTTGACGTGAAATTGTAAACATGTGGCCATGGATTTTGAAAATTCTAGAGAGAATTTTAAAAGCTTCAAGAGAATTTCAACAATTTTGAGAGGGATTTGAAAAGTTTCAATGGGAATGGGAAGAATTGGGACAAAAATTGGAAAATTTTTAAGGGACTTTGAAAAAATTTCAACTGGAATTTTAGCCATTTTTTGACGTGAAATTGTAAACATGTGGACATGGATTTTGAAAATTCTAGAGAGAATTTTTAAAGCTTCAACAGAATTTCAACAATTTTGAGAGGGATTTGAAAAGTTTCAATGGGAATGGGAAGAATTGGGACAAAAATTGGAAAATTTTTAAGGGACTTTGAAAAAATTTCAACTGGAATTTTAGCCATTTTTTGATGTGAAATTGTAAACATGTGGCCATGGATTTTGAAAATTCTAGAGAGAATTTTAAAAGCTTCAAGAGAATTTCAACAATTTTGAGAGGGATTTGAAAAGTTTCAATGGGAATGGGAAGAATTGGGACAAAAATTGGAAAATTTTTAAGGGACTTTGAAAAAATTTCAACTGGAATTTTAGCCATTTTTTGACATGAAATTGTAAACATGTGGACATGGATTTTGAAAATTCTAGAGAGAATTTTAAAAGCTTCAAGAGAATTTCAACAATTTTGAGAGGGATTTGAAAAGTTTCAATGGGAATGGGAAGAATTGGGACAAAAATTGGAAAATTTTTAAGGGACTTTGAAAAAATTTCAACTGGAATTTTAGCCATTTTTTGACGTGAAATTGTAAACATGTGGACATGGATTTTGAAAATTCTAGAGAGAATTTTAAAAGCTTCAACAGAATTTCAACAATTTTGAGAGGGATTTGAAAAGTTTCAATGGGAATGGGAAGAATTGGGACAAAAATTGGAAAACTTTTAAGGGACTTTGAAAAAATTTCAACTGGAATTTTAGCCATTTTTTTATGTGAAATTGTAAACATGTGGACATGGATTTTGAAAATTCTAGAGAGAATTTTTAAAGCTTCAAGAGTATTTCAACAATTTTGAGAGGGATTTGAAAAGTTTCAATGGGAATGGGAAGAATTGGGACAAAAATTGGAAAATTTTTAAGGGACTTTGAAAAAATTTCAACTGGAATTTTAGCCATTTTTTGACGTGAAATTGTAAACATGTGGCCATGGATTTTGAAAATTCTAGAGAGAATTTTAAAAGCTTCAAGAGAATTTCAACAATTTTGAGAGGGATTTGAAAAGTTTCAATGGGAATGGGAAGAATTGGGACAAAAATTGGAAAATTTTTAAGGGACTTTGAAAAAATTTCAACTGGAATTTTAGCCATTTTTTGACGTGAAATTGTAAACATGTGGACATAGATTTTGAAAATTCTAGAGAGAATTTTTAAAGCTTCAAGAGAATTTCAACAATTTTGAGAGGGATTTGAAAAGTTTCAATGGGAATGGGAAGAATTGGGACAAAAATTGGAAAATTTTTAAGGGACTTAGAAAAAATTTCAACTGGAATTTTAGCCATTTTTTGACATGAAATTGTAAACATGTGGACATGGATTTTGAAAATTCTAGAGAGAATTTTAAAAGCTTCAAGAGAATTTCAACAATTTTGAGAAGGATTTGAAAGTTTCAATGGGAATGGGAAGAATTGGGACAAAAATTGGAAAATTTTTAAGGGACTTTGAAAAAATTTCAACTGGAATTTTAGCCATTTTTTGACATGAAATTGTAAACATGTGGCCATGGATTTTGAAAATTCTAGAGAGAATTTTAAAAGCTTCAACAGAATTTCAACAATTTGGAGAGGGATTTGAAAAGTTTCCATGGGAATGGGAAGAATTGGGACAAAAATTGGAAAATTTTTAAGGGACTTTGAAAAAATTTCAACTGGAATTTTAGCCATTTTTTGACGTGAAATTGTAAACATGTGGACATGGATTTTGAAAATTCTAGAGAGAATTTTTAAAGCTTCAAGAGAATTTCAACAATTTTGAGAGGGATTTGAAAAGTTTCAATGGGAATGGGAAGAATTGGGACAAAAATTGGAAAATTTTTCAGGGACTTTGAAAAAATTTCAACTGGAATTTTAGCCATTTTTTGATGTGAAATTGTAAACATGTGGCCATGGATTTTGAAAATTCTAGAGAGAATTTTAAAAGCTTCAAGAGAATTTCAACAATTTTGAGAGGGATTTGAAAAGTTTCAATGGGAATGGGAAGAATTGGGACAAAAATTGGAAAATTTTTAAGGGACTTTGAAAAAATTTCAACTGGAATTTTAGCCATTTTTTGACGTGAAATTGTAAACATGTTGAAGTGGATTTTGAAAATTCTAGAGAGAATTTTAAAAGCTTCAAGAGAATTTCAACAATTTTGAGAGGGATTTGAAAAGTTTCAATGGGAATGGGAAGAATTGGGACAAAAATTGGAAAATTTTTAAGGGACTTTGAAAAAATTTCAACTGGAATTTTAGCAATTTTTTGACGTGAAATTGTAAACATGTGGCCATGGATTTTGAAAATTCTAGAGAGAATTTTAAAAGCTTCAAGAGAATTTCAACAATTTTGAGAGGGATTTGAAAAGTTTCAATGGGAATGGGAAGAATTGGGACAAAAATTGGAAAATTTTTCAGGGACTTTGAAAAAATTTCAACTGGAATTTTAGCCATTTTTTGACGTGAAATTGTAAACATGTGGACATGGATTTTGAAAATTCTAGAGAGAATTTTAAAAGCTTCAAGAGAATTTCAACAATTTTGAGAGGGATTTGAAAAGTTTCAATGGGAATGGGAAGAATTGGGACAAAAATTGGAAAATTTTTAAGGGACTTTGAAAAAATTTCAACTGGAATTTTAGCCATTTTTTGACGTGAAATTGTAAACATGTGGACATGGATTTTGAAAATTCTAGAGAGAATTTTAAAAGCTTCAACAGAATTTCAACAATTTTGAGAGGGATTTGAAAAGTTTCAATGGGAATGGGAAGAATTGGGACAAAAATTGGAAAATTTTTAAGGGACTTTGAAAAAATTTCAACTGGAATTTTAGCCATTTTTTGACGTGAAATTGTAAACATGTGGACATGGATTTTGAAAATTCTAGAGAGAATTTTAAAAGCTTCAAGAGAATTTCAACAATTTTGAGAGGGATTTGAAAAGTTTCAATGGGAATGGGAAGAATTGGGACAAAAATTGGAAAATTTTTAAGGGACTTTGAAAAAATTTCAACTGGAATTTTAGCCATTTTTTTATGTGAAATTGTAAACATGTGGCCATGGATTTTGAAAATTCTAGAGAGAATTTTAAAAGCTTCAAGAGAATTTCAACAATTTTGAGAGGGATTTGAAAAGTTTCAATGGGAATGGGAAGAATTGGGGCAAAAATTGGAAAATTTTTAAGGGACTTTGAAAAAATTTCAACTGGAATTTTAGCCATTTTTTGACGTGAAATTGTAAACATGTGGACATGGATTTTGAAAATTCTAGAGAGAATTTTAAAAGCTTCAAGAGAATTTCAACAATTTTGAGAGGGATTTGAAAAGTTTCAATGGGAATGGGAAGAATTGGAACAAAAATTGGAAAAATTTTAAGGGACTTTGAAAAAATTTCAAGTGGAATTTTAGCCATTTTTTGACGTGAAATTGTAAACATGTGGACATGGATTTTGAAAATTCTAGAGAGAATTTTAAAAGCTTCAAGAGAATTTCAACAATTTTGAGAGGGATTTGAAAAGTTTCAATGGGATTGGGAAGAATTGGGACAAAAATTGGAAAATTTTTAAGGGACTTTGAAAAAATTTCAACTGGAATT
Organism: Streptopelia decaocto; assembly: GCF_964273445.1. Lineage (NCBI taxonomy): Eukaryota > Metazoa > Chordata > Aves > Columbiformes > Columbidae > Streptopelia > Streptopelia decaocto. The sequence continues at coordinate 2,883 of NW_028115412.1, read as the reverse complement.
TTAGCCATTTTTTGACGTGAAATTGTAAACATGTGGACATGGATTTTGAAAATTCTAGAGAGAATTTTAAAAGCTTCAAGAGAATTTCAACAATTTTGAGAGGGATTTGAAAAGTTTCAATGGGAATGGGAAGAATTGGGACAAAAATTGGAAAATTTTTAAGGGACTTTGAAAAAATTTCAACTGGAATTTTAGCAATTTTTTGACGTGAAATTGTAAACATGTTGAAGTGGATTTTGAAAATTCTAGAGAGAATTTTAAAAGCTTCAAGAGAATTTCAACAATTTTGAGAGGGATTTGAAAAGTTTCAATGGGAATGGGAAGAATTGGGACAAAAATTGGAAAACTTTTAAGGGACTTGGAAAAAATTTCAACTGGAATTTTAGCCATTTTTTGACGTGAAATTGTAAACATGTGGACATGGATTTTGAAAATTCTAGAGAGAATTTTAAAAGCTTCAACAGAATTTCAACAATTTTGAGAGGGATTTGAAAAGTTTCAATGGGAATGGGAAGAATTGGGACAAAAATTGGAAAATTTTTAAGGGACTTTGAAAAAATTTCAACTGGAATTTTAGCCATTTTTTGACGTGAAATTGTAAACATGTGGACATGGATTTTGAAAATTCTAGAGAGAATTTTAAAAGCTTCAAGAGAATTTCAACAATTTTGAGAGGGATTTGAAAAGTTTCAATGGGAATGGGAAGAATTGGGACAAAAATTGGAAAATTTTTAAGGGACTTTGAAAAAATTTCAACTGGAATTTTAGCCATTTTTTTATGTGAAATTGTAAACATGTGGCCATGGATTTTGAAAATTCTAGAGAGAATTTTAAAAGCTTCAAGAGAATTTCAACAATTTTGAGAGGGATTTGAAAAGTTTCAATGGGAATGGGAAGAATTGGGGCAAAAATTGGAAAATTTTTAAGGGACTTTGAAAAAATTTCAACTGGAATTTTAGCCATTTTTTGACGTGAAATTGTAAACATGTGGACATGGATTTTGAAAATTCTAGAGAGAATTTTAAAAGCTTCAAGAGAATTTCAACAATTTTGAGAGGGATTTGAAAAGTTTCAATGGGAATGGGAAGAATTGGAACAAAAATTGGAAAAATTTTAAGGGACTTTGAAAAAATTTCAAGTGGAATTTTAGCCATTTTTTGACGTGAAATTGTAAACATGTGGACATGGATTTTGAAAATTCTAGAGAGAATTTTAAAAGCTTCAAGAGAATTTCAACAATTTTGAGAGGGATTTGAAAAGTTTCAATGGGATTGGGAAGAATTGGGACAAAAATTGGAAAATTTTTAAGGGACTTTGAAAAAATTTCAACTGGAATTTTAGCCATTTTTTGACGTGAAATTGTAAACATGTGGACATGGATTTTGAAAATTCTAGAGAGAATTTTAAAAGCTTCAAGAGAATTTCAACAATTTTGAGAGGGATTTGAAAAGTTTCAATGGGAATGGGAAGAATTGGGACAAAAATTGGAAAATTTTTAAGGGACTTTGAAAAAATTTCAACTGGAATTTTAGCAATTTTTTGACGTGAAATTGTAAACATGTTGAAGTGGATTTTGAAAATTCTAGAGAGAATTTTAAAAGCTTCAAGAGAATTTCAACAATTTTGAGAGGGATTTGAAAAGTTTCAATGGGAATGGGAAGAATTGGGACAAAAATTGGAAAACTTTTAAGGGACTTGGAAAAAATTTCAACTGGAATTTTAGCCATTTTTTGACGTGAAATTGTAAACATGTGGACATGGATTTTGAAAATTCTAGAGAGAATTTTAAAAGCTTCAAGAGAATTTCAACAATTTTGAGAGGGATTTGAAAAGTTTCAATGGGAATGGGAAGAATTGGGACAAAAATGGGAAAATTTTTAAGGGACTTTGAAAAAATTTCAACTGGAATTTTAGCCATTTTTGACGTGAAATTGTAAACATGTGGCCATGGATTTTGAAAATTCTAGAGAGAATTTTAAAAGCTTCAAGAGAATTTCAACAATTTTGAGAGGGATTTGAAAAGTTTCAATGGGAATGGGAAGAATTGGGACAAAAATTGGAAAATTTTTAAGGGACTTTGAAAAAATTTCAACTGGAATTTTAGCCATTTTTTGACGTGAAATTGTAAACATGTGGACATGGATTTTGAAAATTCTAGAGAGAATTTTTAAAGCTTCAACAGAATTTCAACAATTTTGAGAGGGATTTGAAAAGTTTCAATGGGAATGGGAAGAATTGGGACAAAAATTGGAAAATTTTTAAGGGACTTTGAAAAAATTTCAACTGGAATTTTAGCCATTTTTTGATGTGAAATTGTAAACATGTGGCCATGGATTTTGAAAATTCTAGAGAGAATTTTAAAAGCTTCAAGAGAATTTCAACAATTTTGAGAGGGATTTGAAAAGTTTCAATGGGAATGGGAAGAATTGGGACAAAAATTGGAAAATTTTTAAGGGACTTTGAAAAAATTTCAACTGGAATTTTAGCCATTTTTTGACGTGAAATTGTAAACATGTTGAAGTGGATTTTGAAAATTCTAGAGAGAATTTTAAAAGCTTCAAGAGAATTTCAACAATTTTGAGAGGGATTTGAAAAGTTTCAATGGGAATGGGAAGAATTGGGACAAAAATTGGAAAATTTTTAAGGGACTTTGAAAAAATTTCAACTGGAATTTTAGCCATTTTTTGACGTGAAATTGTAAACATGTTGAAGTAGATTTTGAAAATTCTAGAGAGAATTTTAAAAGCTTCAACAGAATTTCAACAATTTTGAGAGGGATTTGAAAAGTTTCAATGGGAATGGGAAGAATTGGGACAAAAATTGGAAAATTTTTAAGGGACTTTGAAAAAATTTCAACTGGAATTTTAGCAATTTTTTGACGTG
>NW_028115413.1:0-63942 GCF_964273445.1 Streptopelia decaocto | reverse complement strand
GGAATTTTAGCAATTTTTTGACGTGAAATTGTAAACATGTGGACATGGATTTTGAAAATTCTAGAGAGAACTTTAAAAGCTTCAACAGAATTTCAACAATTTTGAGAGGGATTTGAAAAGATTCAATGGGAATGGGAAGAATTGGGACAAAAATTGGAAAATTTTGAAGGGACTTTGAAAAAATTTCAACTGGAATTTTAGCATTTTTTTATGTGAAATTGTAAACATGTGGACATGGATTTTGAAAATTCTAGAGAGAATTTTAAAGCTTCAACAGAATTTCTACAATGTTGAGAGGGATTTGAAAAGTTTCAATGGGAATGGGAAGAATTGGGACAAAAATTGGAAAATTTTTAAGGACTTTGAAAAAATTTCAACTGGAATTTTAGCCATTTTGTTACGTGAAATTCTAAACATGTTGAAGTGGATTTTGAAAATTCTAGAGAGAATTTTAAAAGCTTCAAGAGAATTTCAGCAATTTTGAGAGGGATTTGAAAAGTTTCAATGGGAATGGGAAGAATTGGACAAAAATTGGAAAATTTTTAAGGACTTTGAAAAAATTTCAACTGGAATTTTAGCATTTTTTTTTACGTGAAATTGTAAACATGTGGCCATGGATTTTGAAAATTCTAGAGAGAATTTTAAAAGCTTCAACAGAATTTCAACAATTTTGAGAGGGATTTGAAAAGTTTCAATGGGAATGGGAAGAATTGGGACAAAAATTGGAAAATTTTTAAGGGACTTTGAAAAAATTCCAACTGGAATTTTAGCAATTTTTTGACGTGAAATTGTAAACATGTGGCCATGGATTTTGAAAATTCTAGAGAGAATTTTAAAAGCTTCAACAGAATTTCAACAATTTTGAGAGGGATTTGAAAAGTTTCAATGGGAATGGGAAGAATTGGGACAAAAATTGGAAAATTTTTAAGGGACTTTGAAAAATTCCAACTGGAATTTTAGCAATTTTTTGACGTGAAATTGTAAACATGTGGACATGGATTTTGAAAATTCTAGAGAGAACTTTAAAAGCTTCAACAGAATTTCAACAATTTTGAGAGGGATTTGAAAAGTTTCAATGGGAATGGGAAGAATTGGGACAAAAATTGGAAAATTTTGAAGGGACTTTGAAAAAATTTCAACTGGAATTTTAGCCATTTTTTTATGTGAAATTGTAAACATGTGGACATGGATTTGAAAATTCTAGAGAGAATTTTAAAAGCTTCAACAGAATTTCTACAATGTTGAGAGGGATTTGAAAAGTTTCAATGGGAATGGGAAGAATTGGGACAAAAATTGGAAAATTTTTCAGGGACTTTGAAAAAATTTCAACTGGAATTTTAGCCATTTTTTTACGTGAAATTGTAAACATGTGGCCATGGATTTTGAAAATTCTAGAGAGAATTTTAAAAGCTTCAAGAGAATTTCAACAATTTTGAGAGGGATTTGAAAAGTTTCAATGGGAATGGGAAGAATTGGGACAAAAATTGGAAAATTTTTAAGGGACTTTGAAAAAATTTCAACTGGAATTTTAGCCATTTTTTGACGTGAAATTGTAAACATGTGGACATGGATTTTGAAAATTCTAGAGAGAATTTTAAAAGCTTCAACAGAATTTCAACAATTTTGAGAGGGATTTGAAAAGTTTCAATGGGAATGGGAAGAATTGGGACAAAAATTGGAAACTTTTTAAGGGACTTTGAAAAAATTCCAACTGGAATTTTAGCAATTTTTTGACGTGAAATTGTAAACATGTTGAAGTGGATTTTGAAAATTCTAGAGAGAATTTTAAAAGCTTCAACAGAATTTCAACAATTTTGAGAGGGATTTGAAAAGTTTCAATGGGAATGGGAAGAATTGGGACAAAAATTGGAAAATTTTTAAGGGACTTTGAAAAAATTTCAACTGGAATTTTAGCCATTTTTTGACGTGAAATTGTAAACATGTGGCCATAGATTTTGAAAATTCTAGAGAGAATTTTAAAAGCTTCAACAGAATTTCAACAATTTTGAGAGGGATTTGAAAAGTTTCAATGGGAATGGGAAGAATTGGGGCAAAAATTGGAAAATTTTTAAGGGACTTTGAAAAAATTTCAACTGGAATTTTAGCCATTTTGTTACGTGAAATTGTAAACATGTGGCCACGGATTTTGAAAATTCTAGAGAGAATTTTAAAAGCTTCAAGAGAATTTCAACAATTTTGAGAGGGATTTGAAAAGTTTCAATGGGAATGGGAAGAATTGGGACAAAAATTGGAAAATTTTTAAGGGACTTTGAAAAAATTTCAACTGGAATTTTAGCAATTTTGTTACGTGAAATTGTAAACATGTGGACGTGGATTTTGAAAATTCTAGAGAGAATTTTAAAAGCTTCAAGAGAATTTCAACAATTTTGAGAGGGATTTGAAAAGTTTCAATGGGAATGGGAAGAATTGGGACAAAAATTGGAAAATTTTTAAGGGACTTTGAAAAAATTCCAACTGGAATTTTAGCAATTTTTTGACGTGAAATTGTAAACATGTGGACATGGATTTTGAAAATTCTAGAGAGAATTTTAAAAGCTTCAACAGAATTTCAACAATTTTGAGAGGGATTTGAAAAGTTTCAATGGGAATGGGAAGAATTGGGACAAAAATTGGAAAATTTTTAAGGGACTTTGAAAAAATTTCAACTGGAATTTTAGCCATTTTTTTATGTGAAATTGTAAACATGTGGCCATGGATTTTGAAAATTCTAGAGAGAATTTTAAAAGCTTCAACAGAATTTCTACAATTTTGAGAGGGATTTGAAAAGTTTCAATGGGAATGGGAAGAATTGGGACAAAAATTGGAAAATTTTTAAGGGACTTTGAAAAAATTTCAACTGGAATTTTAGCATTTTTTTGACGTGAAATTGTAAACATGTGGCCATGGATTTTGAAATTCTAGAGAGAATTTTAAAAGCTTCAACAGAATTTCTACAATGTTGAGAGGGATTTGAAAAGTTTCAATGGGAATGGGAAGAATTGGGACAAAAATTGGAAATTTTTAAGGGACTTTGAAAAAATTTCAACTGGAATTTTAGCCATTTTTTGTTACGTGAAATTCTAAACATGTTGAAGTGGATTTTGAAAATTCTAGAGAGAATTTTAAAAGCTTCAAGAGAATTTCAACAATTTTGAGAGGGATTTGAAAAGTTTCAATGGGAATGGGAAGAATTGGGACAAAAATTGGAAAATTTTTAAGGGACTTTGAAAAAATTTCAACTGGAATTTTAGTATTTTTTTTTACGTGAAATTGTAAACATGTGGACATGGATTTTGAAAATTCTAGAGAGAATTTTAAAAGCTTCTACAGAATTGCAACAATTTTGAGAGGGATTTGAAAAGTTTCAATGGGAATGGGAAGAATTGGGACAAAAATTGGAAAATTTTTAAGGGACTTTGAAAACATTTCAACTGGAATTTTAGCCATTTTTTGACGTGAAATTGTAAACATGTGGCCATGGATTTTGAAAATTCTAGAGAGAATTTTAAAAGCTTCAACAGAATTTCAACAATTTTGAGAGGGATTTGAAAAGTTTCAATGGGAATGGGAAGAATTGGGACAAAAATTGGAAAATTTTTAAGGGACTTTGAAAAAATTTCAACTGGAATTTTAGCCATTTTGTTACGTGAAATTGTAAACATGTGGCCACGGATTTTGAAAATTCTAGAGAGAATTTTAAAAGCTTCAACAGAATTTCAACAATTTTGAGAGGGATTTGAAAAGTTTCAATGGGAATGGGAAGAATTGGGACAAAAATGGGAAAATTTTTAAGGGACTTTGAAAAAATTTCAACTGGAATTTTAGCATTTTTTTGACGTGAAATTGTAAACATGTGGCCATGGATTTTGAAAATTCTAGAGAGAATTTTAAAAGCTTCTACAGAATTGCAACAATTTTGAGAGGGATTTGAAAAGTTTCAATGGGAATGGGAAGAATTGGGACAAAAATTGGAAAATTTTTAAGGGACTTTGAAAACATTTCAACTGGAATTTTAGCCATTTTTTGACGTGAAATTGTAAACATGTGGCCATGGATTTGAAAATTCTAGAGAGAATTTTAAAAGCTTCAACAGAATTTCAACAATTTTGAGAGGGATTTGAAAAGTTTCAATGGGAATGGGAAGAATTGGGACAAAAATTGGAAAATTTTTAAGGGACTTTGAAAAAATTTCAACTGGAATTTTAGCCATTTTGTTACGTGAAATTGTAAACATGTGGCCACGGATTTTGAAAATTCTAGAGAGAATTTTAAAAGCTTCAACAGAATTTCAACAATTTTGAGAGGGATTTGAAAAGTTTCAATGGGAATGGGAAGAATTGGGACAAAAATGGGAAAATTTTTAAGGGACTTTGAAAAAATTTCAACTGGAATTTTAGCATTTTTTTTACGTGAAATTGTAAACATGTGGACATGGATTTTGAAAATTCTAGAGAGAATTTTAAAAGCTTCAAGAGAATTTCAACAATTTTGAGAGGGATTTGAAAAGTTTCAATGGGAATGGGAAGAATTGGGACAAAAATTGGAAAATTTTTAAGGGACTTTGAAAAAATTTCAACTGGAATTTTAGCATTTTTTTGACGTGAAATTGTAAACATGTGGACGTGGATTTTGAAAATTCTAGAGAGAATTTTAAAAGCTTCAACAGAATTTCAACAATTTTGAGAGGGATTTGAAAAGTTTCAATGGGAATGGGAAGAATTGGGACAGAAATCGGAAAATTTTTAAGGGACTTTGAAAAAATTTCAACTGGAATTTTAGCCATTTTGTTACGTGAAATTGTAAACATGTGGACATGGATTTTGAAAATTCTAGAGAGAATTTTAAAAGCTTCAAGAGAATTTCAACAATTTTGAGAGGGATTTGAAAAGTTTCAATGGGAATGGGAAGAATTGGGACAAAAATTGGAAAATTTTTAAGGGACTTTGAAAAAATTTCAACTGGAATTTTAGCCATTTTTTTATGTGAAATTGTAAACATGTGGACATGGATTTTGAAAATTCTAGAGAGAATTTTAAAAGCTTCAACAGAATTTCAACAATTTTGAGAGGGATTTGAAAAGTTTCAATGGGAATGGGAAGAATTGGGACAAAAATTGGAAAATTTTTAAGGGACTTTGAAAAAATTTCAACTGGAATTTTAGCCATTTTGTTACGTGAAATTGTAAACATGTGGCCACGGATTTTGAAAATTCTAGAGAGAATTTTAAAAGCTTCAACAGAATTTCAACAATTTTGAGAGGGATTTGAAAAGTTTCAATGGGAATGGGAAGAATTGGGACAAAAATGGGAAAATTTTTAAGGGACTTTGAAAAAATTTCAACTGGAATTTTAGCATTTTTTTGACGTGAAATTGTAAACATGTGGCCATGGATTTTGAAAATTCTAGAGAGAATTTTAAAAGCTTCAACAGAATTTCTACAATGTTGAGAGGGATTTGAAAAGTTTCAATGGGAATGGGAAGAATTGGGACAAAAATTGGAAAATTTTTAAGGGACTTTGAAAAAATTTCAACTGGAATTTTAGCCATTTTGTTACGTGAAATTCTAAACATGTTGAAGTGGATTTTGAAAATTCTAGAGAGAATTTTAAAAGCTTCAAGAGAATTTCAACAATTTTGAGAGGGATTTGAAAAGTTTCAATGGGAATGGGAAGAATTGGGACAAAAATTGGAAAATTTTTAAGGGACTTTGAAAAAATTTCAACTGGAATTTTAGTATTTTTTTTACGTGAAATTGTAAACATGTGGCCATGGATTTTGAAAATTCTAGAGAGAATTTTAAAAGCTTCTACAGAATTGCAACAATTTTGAGAGGGATTTGAAAAGTTTCAATGGGAATGGGAAGAATTGGGACAAAAATTGGAAAATTTTTAAGGGACTTTGAAAACATTTCAACTGGAATTTTAGCCATTTTTTGACGTGAAATTGTAAACATGTGGCCATGGATTTTGAAAATTCTAGAGAGAATTTTAAAAGCTTCAACAGAATTTCAACAATTTTGAGAGGGATTTGAAAAGTTTCAATGGGAATGGGAAGAATTGGGACAAAAATTGGAAAATTTTTAAGGGACTTTGAAAAAATTTCAACTGGAATTTTAGCCATTTTGTTACGTGAAATTGTAAACATGTGGCCACGGATTTTGAAAATTCTAGAGAGAATTTTAAAAGCTTCAACAGAATTTCAACAATTTTGAGAGGGATTTGAAAAGTTTCAATGGGAATGGGAAGAATTGGGACAAAAATGGGAAAATTTTTAAGGGACTTTGAAAAAATTTCAACTGGAATTTTAGCATTTTTTTTACGTGAAATTGTAAACATGTGGACATGGATTTTGAAAATTCTAGAGAGAATTTTAAAAGCTTCAAGAGAATTTCAACAATTTTGAGAGGGATTTGAAAAGTTTCAATGGGAATGGGAAGAATTGGGACAAAAATTGGAAAATTTTTAAGGGACTTTGAAAAAATTTCAACTGGAATTTTAGCATTTTTTTGACGTGAAATTGTAAACATGTGGACGTGGATTTTGAAAATTCTAGAGAGAATTTTAAAAGCTTCAACAGAATTTCAACAATTTTGAGAGGGATTTGAAAAGTTTCAATGGGAATGGGAAGAATTGGGACAGAAATCGGAAAATTTTTAAGGGACTTTGAAAAAATTTCAACTGGAATTTTAGCCATTTTGTTACGTGAAATTGTAAACATGTGGACATGGATTTTGAAAATTCTAGAGAGAATTTTAAAAGCTTCAACAGAATTTCAACAATTTTGAGAGGGATTTGAAAAGTTTCAATGGGAATGGGAAGAATTGGGACAAAAATTGGAAAATTTTTAAGGGACTTTGAAAAAATTTCAACTGGAATTTTAGCCATTTTTTTATGTGAAATTGTAAACATGTGGACATGGATTTTGAAAATTCTAGAGAGAATTTTAAAAGCTTCAACAGAATTTCAACAATTTTGAGAGGGATTTGAAAAGTTTCAATGGGAATGGGAAGAATTGGGACAAAAATTGGAAAATTTTTAAGGGACTTTGAAAAAATTCCAACTGGAATTTTAGCCATTTTTTGACGTGAAATTGTAAACATGTTGAAGTGGATTTTGAAAATTCTAGAGAGAATTTTAAAAGCTTCAAGAGAATTTCAACAATTTTGAGAGGGATTTGAAAAGTTTCAATGGGAATGGGAAGAATTGGGACAAAAATTGGAAAATTTTTAAGAGACTTTGAAAAAATTTCAACTGGAATTTTAGCATTTTTTTTACGTGAAATTGTAAACATGTGGACATGGATTTTGAAAATTCTAGAGAGAATTTTAAAAGCTTTAACAGAATATCTACAATTTTGAGAGGGATTTGAAAAGTTTCAATGGGAATGGGAAGAATTGGGACAAAAATTGGAAAATTTTTAAGGGACTTTGAAAAAATTTCAACTGGAATTTTAGCCATTTTGTTACGTGAAATTGTAAACATGTGGCCACGGATTTTGAAAATTCTAGAGAGAATTTTAAAAGCTTCAACAGAATTTCAACAATTTTGAGAGGGATTTGAAAAGTTTCAATGGGAATGGGAAGAATTGGGACAAAAATTGGAAAATTTTTAAGGGACTTTGAAAAAATTTCAACTGGAATTTTAGCCACTTTGTTACATGAAATTGTAAACATGTGGCCACGGATTTTGAAAATTCTAGAGAGACTTTTAAAAGCTTCAAGAGAATTTCAACAATTTTGAGAGGGATTTGAAAAGTTTCAATGGGAATGGGAAGAATTGGGACAAAAATTGGAAAATTTTTAAGGGACTTTGAAAAAATTTCAACTGGAATTTTAGCCATTTTTTGACGTGAAATTGTAAACATGTGGACATGGATTTTGAAAATTCTAGAGAGAATTTTAAAAGCTTCAACAGAATTTCAACAATTTTGAGAGGGATTTGAAAAGTTTCAATGGGAATGGGAAGAATTGGGACAAAAATTGGAAAATTTTTAAGGGACTTTGAAAAAATTTCAACTGGAATTTTAGCCATTTTTTGACGTGAAATTGTAAACATGTGGACATGGATTTTGAAAATTCTAGAGAGAATTTTAAAAGCTTCAAGAGAATTTCAACAATTTTGAGAGGGATTTGAAAAGTTTCAATGGGAATGGGAAGAATTGGGACAAAAATTGGAAAATTTTTCAGGGACTTTGAAAAAATTTCAACTGGAATTTTAGCCATTTTTTGACGTGAAATTGTAAACATGTGGACATGGATTTTGAAAATTCTAGAGAGAATTTTAAAAGCTTCAAGAGAATTTCAACAATTTTGAGAGGGATTTGAAAAGTTTCAATGGGAATGGGAAGAATTGGGACAAAAATTGGAAAATTTTTAAGGGACTTTGAAAAAATTTCAACTGGAATTTTAGCCATTTTTTGACGTGAAATTGTAAACATGTGGCCATGGATTTTGAAAATTCTAGAGAGAATTTTAAAAGCTTCAAGAGAATTTCAACAATTTTGAGAGGGATTTGAAAAGTTTCAATGGGAATGGGAAGAATTGGGACAAAAATTGGAAAATTTTTAAGGGACTTTGAAAAAATTTCAACTGGAATTTTAGCAATTTTTTACGTGAAATTATAAACATGTGGACATGGATTTTGAAAATTCTAGAGAGAATTTTAAAAGCTTCAAGAGAATTTCAACAATTTTGAGAGGGATTTGAAAAGTTTCAATGGGAATGGGAAGAATTGGGACAAAAATTGGAAAATTTTTAAGGGACTTTGAAAAAATTTCAACTGGAATTTTAGCCATTTTTTGACGTGAAATTGTGAACATGTGGAAGTGGATTTTGAAAATTCTAGAGAGAATTTTAAAAGCTTCAACAGAATTTCAACGATTTTGAGAGGGATTTGAAAAGTTTCAATGGGAATGGGAAGAATTGGGACAAAAATTGGAAAATTTTTAAGGGACTTCGAAAAAATTTCAACTGGAATTTTAGCAATTTTTTATGTGAAATTATAAACATGTGGACATGGATTTTGAAAGTTCTAGAGAGAATTTTAAAAGCTTTAACAGAATTTCAACAATTTTGAGAGGGATTTGAAAAGTTTCAATGGGAATGGGAAGAATTGGGACAAAAATTGGAAAATTTTGAAGGGACTTTGAAAAAATTTCAACTGGAATTTTAGCCATTTTGTTACATGAAATTGTAAACATGTGGCCATAGATTTTGAAAATTCTAGAGAGAATTTTAAAAGCTTCAACAGAATTTCAACAATTTTGAGAAGGATTTGAAAAGTTTCAATGGGAATGGGAAGAATTGGGACAGAAATTGGAAAATTTTTAAGGGACTTTGAAAAAATTTCAACTGGAATTTTAGCCATTTTTTGACGTGAAATTGTAAACATGTGGCCATGGATTTTGAAAATTCTAGAGAGAATTTTAAAAGCTTCAACAGAATTTCAACAATTTTGAGAGGGATTTGAAAAGTTTCAATGGGAATGGGAAGAATTGGGACAAAAATTGGAAAATTTTTAAGGGACTTTGAAAAAATTTCAACTGGAATTTTAGCAATTTTTTGACGTGAAATTGTAAACATGTGGCCATGGATTTTGAAAATTCTAGAGAGAATTTTAAAAGCTTCAACAGAATTTCAACAATTTTGAGAGGGATTTGAAAAGTTTCAATGGGAATGGGAAGAATTGGGACAAAAATTGGAAAATTTTTAAGGGACTTTGAAAAAATTTCAACTGGAATTTTAGCAATTTTTTGACGTGAAATTGTAAACATGTGGCCATGGATTTTGAAAATTCTAGAGAGAATTTTAAAAGCTTCAACAGAATTTCAACAATTTTGAGAGGGATTTGAAAAGTTTCAATGGGAATGGGAAGAATTGGGACAAAAATTGGAAAATTTTTAAGGGACTTTGAAAAAATTCCAACTGGAATTTTAGCAATTTTTTTACTTGAAATTGTAAACATGTGGACATGGATTTTGAAAATTCTAGAGAGAATTTTAAAAGCTTTAACAGAATTTCAACAATTTTGAGAGGGATTTGAAAAGTTTCAATGGGAATGGGAAGAATTGGGACAAAAATTGGAAAATTTTTAAGGGACTTTGAAAAAATTTCAACTGGAATTTTAGCAATTTTTTGACGTGAAATTGTAAACATGTGGACATGGATTTTGAAAATTCTAGAGAGAATTTTAAAAGCTTCAACAGAATTTCAACAATTTTGAGAGGGATTTGAAAAGTTTCAATGGGAATGGGAAGAATTGGGACAAAAATTGGAAAATTTTTAAGGGACTTTGAAAAAATTTCAACTGGAATTTTAGCCATTTTGTTACGTGAAATTGTAAACATGTGGCCACGGATTTTGAAAATTCTAGAGAGAATTTTAAAAGCTTCAACAGAATTTCAACAATTTTGAGAGGGATTTGAAAAGTTTCAATGGGAATGGGAAGAATTGGGACAAAAATTGGAAAATTTTTAAGGGACTTTGAAAAAATTTCAACTGGAATTTTAGCATTTTTTTTTACTTGAAATTGTAAACATGTGGACATGGATTTTGAAAATTCTAGAGAGAATTTTAAAAGCTTTAACAGAATTTCTACAATTTTGAGAGGGATTTGAAAAGTTTCAATGGGAATGGGAAGAATTGGGACAAAAATTGGAAAATTTTTAAGGGACTTTGAAAAAATTTCAACTGGAATTTTAGCCATTTTTTGACGTGAAATTGTAAACATGTGGACATGGATTTTGAAAGTTCTAGAGAGAATTTTAAAAGCTTCAAGAGAATTTCAACAATTTTGAGAGGGATTTGAAAAGTTTCAATAGGAATGGGAAGAATTGGGACAAAAATTGGAAAATTTTTAAGGGACTTTGAAAACATTTCAACTGGAATTTTAGCCATTTTGTTACATGAAATTGTAAACATGTGGCCATGGATTTTGAAAATTCTAGAGAGAATTTTAAAAGCTTCAAGAGAATTTCAACAATTTTGAGAGGGATTTGAAAAGTTTCAATGGGAATGGGAAGAATTGGGACAAAAATTGGAAAATTTTTAAGGGACTTTGAAAAAATTTCAACTGGAATTTTAGCCATTTTGTTACATGAAATTGTAAACATGTGGACATGGATTTTGAAAGTTCTAGAGAGAATTTTAAAAGCTTCAACAGAATTTCAACAATTTTGAGAGGGATTTGAAAAGTTTCAATGGGAATGGGAAGAATTGGGACAGAAATTGGAAAATTTTTAAGGGACTTTGAAAAAATTTCAACTGGAATTTTAGCCATTTTTTGACGTGAAATTGTAAACATGTGGACATGGATTTTGAAAATTCTAGAGAGAATTTTAAAAGCTTCAAGAGAATTTCAACCATTTTGAGAGGGATTTGAAAAGTTTCAATGGGAATGGGAAGAATTGGGACAAAAATTGGAAAATTTTGAAGGGACTTTGAAAAAATTTCAACTGGAATTTCAGCCATTTTGTTACATGAAATTGTAAACATGTGGCCATAGATTTTGAAAATTCTAGAGAGAATTTTAAAAGCTTCAACAGAATTTCAACAATTTTGAGAAGGATTTGAAAAGTTTCAATGGGAATGGGAAGAATTGGGACAGAAATTGGAAAATTTTTAAGGGACTTTGAAAAAATTTCAACTGGAATTTTAGCCATTTTTTGACGTGAAATTGTAAACATGTGGCCATGGATTTTGAAAATTCTAGAGAGAATTTTAAAAGCTTCAAGAGAATTTCAACAATTTTGAGAGGGATTTGAAAAGTTTCAATGGGAATGGGAAGAATTGGGACAAAAATTGGAAAATTTTTAAGGGACTTTGAAAAAATTTCAACTGGAATTTTAGCCATTTTTTGACGTGAAATTGTAAACATGTGGACATGGATTTTGAAAATTCTAGAGAGAATTTTAAAAGCTTCAAGAGAATTTCAACAATTTTGAAAGGGATTTGAAAAGTTTCAATGGGAATGGGAAGAATTGGGACAAAAATTGGAAAATTTTTAAGGGACTTTGAAAAAATTTCAACTGGAATTTTAGCCATTTTGTTACGTGAAATTGTAAACATGTGGCCACGGATTTTGAAAATTCTAGAGAGAATTTTAAAAGCTTCAACAGAATTTCAACAATTTTGAGAGGGATTTGAAAAGTTTCAATGGGAATGGGAAGAATTGGGACAGAAATTGGAAAATTTTTAAGGGACTTTGAAAAAATTTCAACTGGAATTTTAGCCATTTTTTGACGTGAAATTGTAAACATGTGGCCATGGATTTTGAAAATTCTAGAGAGAATTTTAAAAGCTTCAACAGAATTTCAACAATTTTGAGAGGGATTTGAAAAGTTTCAATGGGAATGGGAAGAATTGGGACAAAAATTGGAAAATTTTTAAGGGACTTTGAAAAAATTTCAACTGGAATTTTAGCAATTTTTTGACGTGAAATTGTAAACATGTGGCCATGGATTTTGAAAATTCTAGAGAGAATTTTAAAAGCTTCAACAGAATTTCAACAATTTTGAGAGGGATTTGAAAAGTTTCAATGGGAATGGGAAGAATTGGGACAAAAATTGGAAAATTTTGAAGGGACTTTGAAAAAATTTCAACTGGAATTTTAGCAATTTTTTGACGTGAAATTGTAAACATGTGGCCATGGATTTTGAAAATTCTAGAGAGAATTTTAAAAGCTTCAACAGAATTTCAACAATTTTGAGAGGGATTTGAAAAGTTTCAATGGGAATGGGAAGAATTGGGACAAAAATTGGAAAATTTTTAAGGGACTTTGAAAAAATTTCAACTGGAATTTTAGCATTTTTTTTACTTGAAATTGTAAACATGTGGCCATGGATTTTGAAAATTCTAGAGAGAATTTTAAAAGCTTTAACAGAATTTCAACAATTTTGAGAGGGATTTGAAAAGTTTCAATGGGAATGGGAAGAATTGGGACAAAAATTGGAAAATTTTTAAGGGACTTTGAAAAAATTTCAACTGGAATTTTAGCCATTTTTTGACGTGAAATTGTAAACATGTGGCCATGGATTTTGAAAATTCTAGAGAGAATTTTAAAAGCTTCAACAGAATTTCAACAATTTTGAGAGGGATTTGAAAAGTTTCAATGGGAATGGGAAGAATTGGGACAAAAATTGGAAAATTTTTAAGGGACTTTGAAAAAATTTCAACTGGAATTTTAGCCATTTTGTTACGTGAAATTGTAAACATGTGGCCACGGATTTTGAAAATTCTAGAGAGAATTTTAAAAGCTTCAACAGAATTTCAACAATTTTGAGAGGGATTTGAAAAGTTTCAATGGGAATGGGAAGAATTGGGACAAAAATTGGAAAATTTTTAAGGGACTTTGAAAAAATTTCAACTGGAATTTTAGCATTTTTTTTTACTTGAAATTGTAAACATGTGGACATGGATTTTGAAAATTCTAGAGAGAATTTTAAAAGCTTTAACAGAATTTCTACAATTTTGAGAGGGATTTGAAAAGTTTCAATGGGAATGGGAAGAATTGGGACAAAAATTGGAAAATTTTAAGGGACTTTGAAAAAATTTCAACTGGAATTTTAGCATTTTTTTTACTTGAAATTGTAAACATGTGGCCATGGATTTTGAAAATTCTAGAGAGAATTTTAAAAGCTTTAACAGAATTTCAACAATTTTGAGAGGGATTTGAAAAGTTTCAATGGGAATGGGAAGAATTGGGACAAAAATTGGAAAATTTTTAAGGGACTTTGAAAAAATTTCAACTGGAATTTTAGCCATTTTTTGACGTGAAATTGTAAACATGTGGCCATGGATTTTGAAAATTCTAGAGAGAATTTTAAAAGCTTCAACAGAATTTCAACAATTTTGAGAGGGATTTGAAAAGTTTCAATGGGAATGGGAAGAATTGGGACAAAAATTGGAAAAGTTTTAAGGGACTTTGAAAAAATTTCAACTGGAATTTTAGCCATTTTGTTACGTGAAATTGTAAACATGTGGCCACGGATTTTGAAAATTCTAGAGAGAATTTTAAAAGCTTCAACAGAATTTCAACAATTTTGAGAGGGATTTGAAAAGTTTCAATGGGAATGGGAAGAATTGGGACAAAAATTGGAAAATTTTTAAGGGACTTTGAAAAAATTTCAACTGGAATTTTAGCATTTTTTTTTACTTGAAATTGTAAACATGTGGACATGGATTTTGAAAATTCTAGAGAGAATTTTAAAAGCTTTAACAGAATTTCTACAATTTTGAGAGGGATTTGAAAAGTTTCAATGGGAATGGGAAGAATTGGGACAAAAATTGGAAAATTTTTAAGGGACTTTGAAAAAATTTCAACTGGAATTTTAGCCATTTTTTGACGTGAAATTGTAAACATGTGGACATGGATTTTGAAAGTTCTAGAGAGATTTTAAAAGCTTCAAGAGAATTTCAACAATTTTGAGAGGGATTTGAAAAGTTTCAATAGGAATGGGAAGAATTGGGACAAAAATTGGAAAATTTTTAAGGGACTTTGAAAACATTTCAACTGGAATTTTAGCCATTTTGTTACATGAAATTGTAAACATGTGGCCATGGATTTTGAAAATTCTAGAGAGAATTTTAAAAGCTTCAAGAGAATTTCAACAATTTTGAGAGGGATTTGAAAAGTTTCAATGGGAATGGGAAGAATTGGGACAAAAATTGGAAAATTTTTAAGGGACTTTGAAAAAATTTCAACTGGAATTTTAGCCATTTTGTTACATGAAATTGTAAACATGTGGACATGGATTTTGAAAGTTCTAGAGAGAATTTTAAAAGCTTCAACAGAATTTCAACAATTTTGAGAGGGATTTGAAAAGTTTCAATGGGAATGGGAAGAATTGGGACAGAAATTGGAAAATTTTTAAGGGACTTTGAAAAAATTTCAACTGGAATTTTAGCCATTTTTTGACGTGAAATTGTAAACATGTGGACATGGATTTTGAAAATTCTAGAGAGAATTTTAAAAGCTTCAACAGAATTTCAACCATTTTGAGAGGGATTTGAAAAGTTTCAATGGGAATGGGAAGAATTGGGACAAAAATTGGAAAATTTTGAAGGGACTTTGAAAAATTTCAACTGGAATTTCAGCCATTTTGTTACATGAAATTGTAAACATGTGGCCATAGATTTTGAAAATTCTAGAGAGAATTTTAAAAGCTTCAACAGAATTTCAACAATTTTGAGAAGGATTTGAAAAGTTTCAATGGGAATGGGAAGAATTGGGACAGAAATTGGAAAATTTTTAAGGGACTTTGAAAAAATTTCAACTGGAATTTTAGCCATTTTTTGACGTGAAATTGTAAACATGTGGCCATGGATTTTGAAAATTCTAGAGAGAATTTTAAAAGCTTCAAGAGAATTTCAACAGTTTTGAGAGGGATTTGAAAAGTTTCAATGGGAATGGGAAGAATTGGGACAAAAATTGGAAAATTTTTAAGGGACTTTGAAAAAATTTCAACTGGAATTTTAGCCATTTTTTGACGTGAAATTGTAAACATGTGGACATGGATTTTGAAAATTCTAGAGAGAATTTTAAAAGCTTCAAGAGAATTTCAACAATTTTGAAAGGGATTTGAAAAGTTTCAATGGGAATGGGAAGAATTGGGACAAAAATTGGAAAATTTTTAAGGGACTTTGAAAAAATTTCAACTGGAATTTTAGCCATTTTGTTACGTGAAATTGTAAACATGTGGCCACGGATTTTGAAAATTCTAGAGAGAATTTTAAAAGCTTCAACAGAATTTCAACAATTTTGAGAGGGATTTGAAAAGTTTCAATGGGAATGGGAAGAATTGGGACAGAAATTGGAAAATTTTTAAGGGACTTTGAAAAAATTTCAACTGGAATTTTAGCCATTTTTTGACGTGAAATTGTAAACATGTGGCCATGGATTTTGAAAATTCTAGAGAGAATTTTAAAAGCTTCAACAGAATTTCAACAATTTTGAGAGGGATTTGAAAAGTTTCAATGGGAATGGGAAGAATTGGGACAAAAATTGGAAAATTTTTAAGGGACTTTGAAAAAATTTCAACTGGAATTTTAGCAATTTTTTGACGTGAAATTGTAAACATGTGGCCATGGATTTTGAAAATTCTAGAGAGAATTTTAAAAGCTTCAACAGAATTTCAACAATTTTGAGAGGGATTTGAAAAGTTTCAATGGGAATGGGAAGAATTGGGACAAAAATTGGAAAATTTTGAAGGGACTTTGAAAAAATTTCAACTGGAATTTTAGCAATTTTTTGACGTGAAATTGTAAACATGTGGCCATGGATTTTGAAAATTCTAGAGAGAATTTTAAAAGCTTCAACAGAATTTCAACAATTTTGAGAGGGATTTGAAAAGTTTCAATGGGAATGGGAAGAATTGGGACAAAAATTGGAAAATTTTTAAGGGACTTTGAAAAAATTTCAACTGGAATTTTAGCATTTTTTTTACTTGAAATTGTAAACATGTGGCCATGGATTTTGAAAATTCTAGAGAGAATTTTAAAAGCTTTAACAGAATTTCAACAATTTTGAGAGGGATTTGAAAAGTTTCAATGGGAATGGGAAGAATTGGGACAAAAATTGGAAAATTTTTAAGGGACTTTGAAAAAATTTCAACTGGAATTTTAGCCATTTTTTGACGTGAAATTGTAAACATGTGGCCATGGATTTTGAAAATTCTAGAGAGAATTTTAAAAGCTTCAACAGAATTTCAACAATTTTGAGAGGGATTTGAAAAGTTTCAATGGGAATGGGAAGAATTGGGACAAAAATTGGAAAATTTTTAAGGGACTTTGAAAAAATTTCAACTGGAATTTTAGCCATTTTGTTACGTGAAATTGTAAACATGTGGCCACGGATTTTGAAAATTCTAGAGAGAATTTTAAAAGCTTCAACAGAATTTCAACAATTTTGAGAGGGATTTGAAAAGTTTCAATGGGAATGGGAAGAATTGGGACAAAAATTGGAAAATTTTTAAGGGACTTTGAAAAAATTTCAACTGGTATTTTAGCAATTTTTTATGTGAAATTATAAACATGTGGACATGGATTTTGAAAATTCTAGAGAGAATTTTAAAAGCTTTAACAGAATTTCTACAATTTTGAGAGGGATTTGAAAAGTTTCAATGGGAATGGGAAGAATTGGGACAAAAATTGGAAAATTTTTAAGGGACTTTGAAAAAATTTCAACTGGAATTTTAGCCATTTTTTGACGTGAAATTGTAAACATGTGGACATGGATTTTGAAAATTCTAGAGAGAATTTTAAAAGCTTCAAGAGAATTTCAACAATTTTGAGAGGGATTTGAAAAGTTTCAATGGGAATGGGAAGAATTGGGACAAAAATTGGAAAATTTTTAAGGGACTTTGAAAAAATTTCAACTGGAATTTTAGCCATTTTGTTACGTGAAATTGTAAACATGTGGCCACGGATTTTGAAAATTCTAGAGAGAATTTTAAAAGCTTCAACAGAATTTCAACAATTTTGAGAGGGATTTGAAAAGTTTCAATGGGAATGGGAAGAATTGGGACAAAAATTGGAAAATTTTTAAGGGACTTTGAAAAAATTTTAACTGGAATTTTAGCATTTTTTTTTACTTGAAATTGTAAACATGTGGACATGGATTTTGAAAATTCTAGAGAGAATTTTAAAAGCTTTAACAGAATTTCAACAATTTTGAGAAGGATTTGAAAAGTTTCAATGGGAATGGGAAGAATTGGGACAGAAATTGGAAAATTTTTAAGGGACTTTGAAAAAATTTCAACTGGAATTTTAGCCATTTTTTGACGTGAAATTGTAAACATGTGGCCATGGATTTTGAAAATTCTAGAGAGAATTTTAAAAGCTTCAAGAGAATTTCAACAATTTTGAGAGGGATTTGAAAAGTTTCAATGGGAATGGGAAGAATTGGGACAAAAATTGGAAAATTTTTAAGGGACTTTGAAAAAATTTCAACTGGAATTTTAGCCATTTTGTTACATGAAATTGTAAACATGTGGCCATAGATTTTGAAAATTCTAGAGAGAATTTTAAAAGCTTCAACAGAATTTCAACAATTTTGAGAAGGATTTGAAAAGTTTCAATGGGAATGGGAAGAATTGGGACAGAAATTGGAAAATTTTTAAGGGACTTTGAAAAAATTTCAACTGGAATTTTAGCCATTTTTTGACGTGAAATTGTAAACATGTGGCCATGGATTTTGAAAATTCTAGAGAGAATTTTAAAAGCTTCAAGAGAATTTCAACAATTTTGAGAGGGATTTGAAAAGTTTCAATGGGAATGGGAAGAATTGGGACAAAAATTGGAAAATTTTTAAGGGACTTTGAAAAAATTTCAACTGGAATTTTAGCCATTTTTTGACGTGAAATTGTAAACATGTGGACATGGATTTTGAAAATTCTAGAGAGAATTTTAAAAGCTTCAACAGAATTTCAACAATTTTGAAAGGGATTTGAAAAGTTTCAATGGGAATGGGAAGAATTGGGACAAAAATTGGAAAATTTTTAAGGGACTTTGAAAAAATTTCAACTGGAATTTTAGCCATTTTGTTACGTGAAATTGTAAACATGTGGCCACGGATTTTGAAAATTCTAGAGAGAATTTTAAAAGCTTCAACAGAATTTCAACAATTTTGAGAGGGATTTGAAAAGTTTCAATGGGAATGGGAAGAATTGGGACAAAAATTGGAAAATTTTTAAGGGACTTTGAAAAAATTTTAACTGGAATTTTAGCATTTTTTTTACTTGAAATTGTAAACATGTGGACATGGATTTTGAAAATTCTAGAGAGAATTTTAAAAGCTTTAACAGAATTTCTACAATTTTGAGAGGGATTTGAAAAGTTTCAATGGGAATGGGAAGAATTGGGACAAAAATTGGAAAATTTTTAAGGGACTTTGAAAAAATTTCAACTGGAATTTTAGCCATTTTTTGACGTGAAATTGAAAACATGTGGACATGGATTTTGAAAGTTCTAGAGAGAATTTTAAAAGCTTCAAGAGAATTTCAACAATTTTGAGAGGGATTTGAAAAGTTTCAATAGGAATGGGAAGAATTGGGACAAAAATTGGAAAATTTTTAAGGGACTTTGAAAACATTTCAACTGGAATTTTAGCCATTTTGTTACATGAAATTGTAAACATGTGGCCATGGATTTTGAAAATTCTAGAGAGAATTTTAAAAGCTTCAAGAGAATTTCAACAATTTTGAGAGGGATTTGAAAAGTTTCAATGGGAATGGGAAGAATTGGGACAAAAATTGGAAAATTTTTAAGGGACTTTGAAAAAATTTCAACTGGAATTTTAGCCATTTTGTTACGTGAAATTGTAAACATGTGGACATGGATTTTGAAAATTCTAGAGAGAATTTTAAAAGCTTCAAGAGAATTTCAACAATTTTGAGAGGGATTTGAAAAGTTTCAATGGGAATGGGAAGAATTGGGACAGAAATTGGAAAATTTTTAAGGGACTTTGAAAAAATTTCAACTGGAATTTTAGCCATTTTTTGGCGTGAAATTGTAAACATGTGGACGTGGATTTTGAAAATTGTAGAGAGAATTTTAAAAGCTTCAAGAGAATTTCAACAATTTTGAGAGGGATTTGAAAAGTTTCAATGGGAATGGGAAGAATTGGGACAAAAATTGGAAAATTTTTAAGGGACTTTGAAAAAATTTCAACTGGAATTTTAGCCATTTTGTTACATGAAATTGTAAACATGTGGCCATGGATTTTGAAAATTCTAGAGAGAATTTTAAAAGCTTCAACAGAATTTCAACAATTTTGAGAGGGATTTGAAAAGTTTCAATGGGAATGGGAAGAATTGGGACAAAAATTGGAAAATTTTGAAGGGACTTTGAAAAAATTTCAACTGGAATTTTAGCCATTTTTTTACGTGAAATTGTAAACATGTTGAAGTGGATTTTCAAAATTCTAGAGAGAATTTTAAAAGCTTCAACAGAATTTCAACAATTTAGAGAGGGATTTGAAAAGTTTCAATGGGAATGGGAAGAATTGGGACAGAAATTGGAAAATTTTTAAGGGACTTTGAAAAAATTTCAACTGGAATTTTAGCAATTTTTTACGTGAAATTGTAAACATGTGGCCATGGATTTTGAAAATTCTAGAGAGAATTTTAAAAGCTTCAAGAGAATTTCAACAATTTTGAGAGGGATTTGAAAAGTTTCAATGGGAATGGGAAGAATTGGGACAAAAATTGGAAAATTTTTAAGGGACTTTGAAAAAATTTCAACTGGAATTTTAGCCATTTTGTTACGTGAAATTGTAAACATGTGGCCACACATTTTGAAAATTCTAGAGAGAATTTTAAAAGCTTCAAGAGAATTTCAACAATTTTGAGAGGGATTTGAAAAGTTTCAATGGGAATGGGAAGAATTGGGACAAAAATTGGAAAATTTTTAAGGGACTTTGAAAAAATTTCAACTGGAATTTTAGCCATTTTGTTACATGAAATTGTAAACATGTGGCCATGGATTTTGAAAATTCTAGAGAGAATTTTAAAAGCTTCAACAGAATTTCAACAATTTTGAGAGGGATTTGAAAAGTTTCAATGGGAATGGGAAGAATTGGGACAAAAATTGGAAAATTTTTAAGGGACTTTGAAAAAATTTCAACTGGAATTTTAGCCATTTTTTGACGTGAAATTGTAAACATGTGGCCATGGATTTTGAAAATTCTAGAGAGAATTTTAAAAGCTTCAAGAGAATTTCAACAATTTTGAGAGGGATTTGAAAAGTTTCAATGGGAATGGGAAGAATTGGGACAAAAATTGGAAAATTTTTAAGGGACTTTGAAAAAATTTCAACTGGAATTTTAGCCATTTTTTGACGTGAAATTGTAAACATGTGGCCATGGATTTTGAAAATTCTAGAGAGAATTTTAAAAGCTTCAACAGAATTTCAACAATTTTGAGAGGGATTTGAAAAGTTTCAATGGGAATGGGAAGAATTGGGACAAAAATTGGAAAATTTTTAAGGGACTTTGAAAAAATTTCAACTGGAATTTTAGCCATTTTGTTACGTGAAATTGTAAACATGTGGACATGGATTTTGAAAATTCTAGAGAGAATTTTAAAAGCTTCAACAGAATTTCAACAATTTTGAGAGGGATTTGAAAAGTTTCAATGGGAATGGGAAGAATTGGGACAGAAATTGGAAAATTTTTAAGGGACTTTGAAAAAATTTCAACTGGAATTTTAGCAATTTTTTGCCGTGAAATTCTAAACATGTGGCCATGGATTTTGAAAATTCTAGAGAGAATTTTAAAAGCTTCAACAGAATTTCAACAATTTTGAGAGGGATTTGAAAAGTTTCAATGGGAATGGGAAGAATTGGGACAAAAATTGGAAAATTTTTAAGGGACTTTGAAAAAATTTCAACTGGAACTTTAGCCATTTTTTGACGTGAAATTGTAAACATGTTGAAGTGGATTTTGAAAATTCTAGAGAGAATTTTAAAAGCTTCAAGAGAATTTCAACGATTTTGAGAGGGATTTGAAAAGTTTCAATGGGAATGGGAAGAATTGGGACAAAAATTGGAAAATTTTTAAGGGACTTTGAAAAAATTTCAACTGGAATTTTAGCAATTTTCTTATGTGAAATTGTGAACATGTGGACATGGATTTTGAAAATTCTAGAGAGAATTTTAAAAGCTTCAAGAGAATTTCAACAATTTTGAGAGCGATTTGAAATGTTTCAATGGGAATGGGAAGAATTGGGACAAAAATTGGAAAATTTTTAAGGGACTTTGAAAAAATTTCAACTGGAATTTTAGCCATTTTTTTACGTGAAATTGTAAACATGTGGCCATGGATTTTGAAAATTCTAGAGAGAATTTTAAAAGCTTCAACAGAATTTCAACAATTTTGAGAGGGATTTGAAAAGTTTCAATGGGAATGGGAAGAATTGGGACAAAAATTGGAAAATTTTGAAGGGACTTTGAAAAAATTTCAACTGGAATTTTAGCCATTTTTTTACGTGAAATTGTAAACATGTTGAAGTGGATTTTCAAAATTCTAGAGAGAATTTTAAAAGCTTCAACAGAATTTCAACAATTTAGAGAGGGATTTGAAAAGTTTCAATGGGAATGGGAAGAATTGGGACAGAAATTGGAAAATTTTTAAGGGACTTTGAAAAAATTTCAACTGGAATTTTAGCAATTTTTTACGTGAAATTGTAAACATGTGGCCATGGATTTTGAAAATTCTAGAGAGAATTTTAAAAGCTTCAAGAGAATTTCAACAATTTTGAGAGGGATTTGAAAAGTTTCAATGGGAATGGGAAGAATTGGGACAAAAATTGGAAAATTTTTAAGGGACTTTGAAAAAATTTCAACTGGAATTTTAGCCATTTTGTTACGTGAAATTGTAAACATGTGGCCACACATTTTGAAAATTCTAGAGAGAATTTTAAAAGCTTCAAGAGAATTTCAACAATTTTGAGAGGGATTTGAAAAGTTTCAATGGGAATGGGAAGAATTGGGACAAAAATTGGAAAATTTTTAAGGGACTTTGAAAAAATTTCAACTGGAATTTTAGCCATTTTGTTACATGAAATTGTAAACATGTGGCCATGGATTTTGAAAATTCTAGAGAGAATTTTAAAAGCTTCAACAGAATTTCAACAATTTTGAGAGGGATTTGAAAAGTTTCAATGGGAATGGGAAGAATTGGGACAAAAATTGGAAAATTTTTAAGGGACTTTGAAAAAATTTCAACTGGAATTTTAGCCATTTTTTGACGTGAAATTGTAAACATGTGGCCATGGATTTTGAAAATTCTAGAGAGAATTTTAAAAGCTTCAAGAGAATTTCAACAATTTTGAGAGGGATTTGAAAAGTTTCAATGGGAATGGGAAGAATTGGGACAAAAATTGGAAAATTTTTAAGGGACTTTGAAAAAATTTCAACTGGAATTTTAGCCATTTTTTGACGTGAAATTGTAAACATGTGGCCATGGATTTTGAAAATTCTAGAGAGAATTTTAAAAGCTTCAACAGAATTTCAACAATTTTGAGAGGGATTTGAAAAGTTTCAATGGGAATGGGAAGAATTGGGACAAAAATTGGAAAATTTTTAAGGGACTTTGAAAAAATTTCAACTGGAATTTTAGCCATTTTGTTACGTGAAATTGTAAACATGTGGACATGGATTTTGAAAATTCTAGAGAGAATTTTAAAAGCTTCAACAGAATTTCAACAATTTTGAGAGGGATTTGAAAAGTTTCAATGGGAATGGGAAGAATTGGGACAGAAATTGGAAAATTTTTAAGGGACTTTGAAAAAATTTCAACTGGAATTTTAGCAATTTTTTGCCGTGAAATTCTAAACATGTGGCCATGGATTTTGAAAATTCTAGAGAGAATTTTAAAAGCTTCAACAGAATTTCAACAATTTTGAGAGGGATTTGAAAAGTTTCAATGGGAATGGGAAGAATTGGGACAAAAATTGGAAAATTTTTAAGGGACTTTGAAAAAATTTCAACTGGAACTTTAGCCATTTTTTGACGTGAAATTGTAAACATGTTGAAGTGGATTTTGAAAATTCTAGAGAGAATTTTAAAAGCTTCAAGAGAATTTCAACGATTTTGAGAGGGATTTGAAAAGTTTCAATGGGAATGGGAAGAATTGGGACAAAAATTGGAAAATTTTTAAGGGACTTTGAAAAAATTTCAACTGGAATTTTAGCAATTTTCTTATGTGAAATTGTGAACATGTGGACATGGATTTTGAAAATTCTAGAGAGAATTTTAAAAGCTTCAAGAGAATTTCAACAATTTTGAGAGCGATTTGAAATGTTTCAATGGGAATGGGAAGAATTGGGACAAAAATTGGAAAATTTTTAAGGGACTTTGAAAAAATTTCAACTGGAATTTTAGCCATTTTTTTACGTGAAATTGTAAACATGTGGCCATGGATTTTGAAAATTCTAGAGAGAATTTTAAAAGCTTCAACAGAATTTCAACAATTTTGAGAGGGATTTGAAAAGTTTCAATGGGAATGGGAAGAATTGGGACAAAAATTGGAAAATTTTTAAGGGACTTTGAAAAAATTTCAACTGGAATTTTAGCCATTTTTTGACGTGAAATTGTAAACATGTGGCCATGGATTTTGAAAATTCTAGAGAGAATTTTAAAAGCTTCAAGAGAATTTCAACAATTTTGAGAGGGATTTGAAAAGTTTCAATGGGAATGGGAAGAATTGGGACAAAAATTGGAAAATTTTTAAGGGACTTTGAAAAAATTTCAACTGGAATTTTAGCCATTTTTTGACGTGAAATTGTAAACATGTGGCCATGGATTTTGAAAATTCTAGAGAGAATTTTAAAAGCTTCAACAGAATTTCAACAATTTTGAGAGGGATTTGAAAAGTTTCAATGGGAATGGGAAGAATTGGGACAAAAATTGGAAAATTTTTAAGGGACTTTGAAAAAATTTCAACTGGAATTTTAGCCATTTTGTTACGTGAAATTGTAAACATGTGGACATGGATTTTGAAAATTCTAGAGAGAATTTTAAAAGCTTCAACAGAATTTCAACAATTTTGAGAGGGATTTGAAAAGTTTCAATGGGAATGGGAAGAATTGGGACAGAAATTGGAAAATTTTTAAGGGACTTTGAAAAAATTTCAACTGGAATTTTAGCAATTTTTTGCCGTGAAATTCTAAACATGTGGCCATGGATTTTGAAAATTCTAGAGAGAATTTTAAAAGCTTCAACAGAATTTCAACAATTTTGAGAGGGATTTGAAAAGTTTCAATGGGAATGGGAAGAATTGGGACAAAAATTGGAAAATTTTTAAGGGACTTTGAAAAAATTTCAACTGGAACTTTAGCCATTTTTTGACGTGAAATTGTAAACATGTTGAAGTGGATTTTGAAAATTCTAGAGAGAATTTTAAAAGCTTCAAGAGAATTTCAACGATTTTGAGAGGGATTTGAAAAGTTTCAATGGGAATGGGAAGAATTGGGACAAAAATTGGAAAATTTTTAAGGGACTTTGAAAAAATTTCAACTGGAATTTTAGCAATTTTCTTATGTGAAATTGTGAACATGTGGACATGGATTTTGAAAATTCTAGAGAGAATTTTAAAAGCTTCAAGAGAATTTCAACAATTTTGAGAGCGATTTGAAATGTTTCAATGGGAATGGGAAGAATTGGGACAAAAATTGGAAAATTTTTAAGGGACTTTGAAAAAATTTCAACTGGAATTTTAGCCATTTTTTTACGTGAAATTGTAAACATGTGGCCATGGATTTTGAAAATTCTAGAGAGAATTTTAAAAGCTTCAACAGAATTTCAACAATTTTGAGAGGGATTTGAAAAGTTTCAAAGGGAATGGGAAGAATTGGGACAAAAATTGAAAAATTTTTAAGGGACTTTGAAAAAATTTCAACTGGAATTTTAGCCATTTTTTTATGTGAAATTGTAAACATGTGGCCATGGATTTTGAAAATTCTAGAGAGAATTTTAAAAGCTTCAACAGAATTTCAACAATTTTGAGAGGGATTTGAAAAGTTTCAATGGGAATGGGAAGAATTGGGACAAAAATTGGAAAATTTTGAAGGGACTTTGAAAAAATTTCAACTGGAATTTTAGCCATTTTTTGACGTGAAATTGTAAACATGTGGCCATGGATTTTGAAAATTCTAGAGAGAATTTTAAAAGCTTTAACAGAATTTCAACAATTTTGAGAGGGATTTGAAAAGTTTCAATGGGAATGGGAAGAATTGGGACAAAAATTGGAAAATTTTTAAGGGACTTTGAAAAAATTTCAACTGGAATTTTAGCCATTTTTTGACGTGAAATTGTAAACATGTGGACATGGATTTTGAAAATTCTAGAGAGAATTTTAAAAGCTTCAACAGAATTTCAACAATTTTGAGAGGGATTTGAAAAGTTTCAATGGGAATGGGAAGAATTGGGACAAAAATGGGAAAATTTTGAAGGGACTTTGAAAAAATTTCAACTGGAATTTTAGCCATTTTTTGACGTGAAATTGTAAACATGTGGCCATGGATTTTGAAAATTCTAGAGAGAATTTTAAAAGCTTCAACAGAATTTCAACAATTTTGAGAGGGATTTGAAAAGTTTCAATGGGAATGGGAAGAATTGGGACAAAAATTGGAAAACTTTTAAGGGACTTTGAAAAAATTTCAACTGGAATTTTAGCATTTTTTGACGTGAAATTGTAAACATGTGGCCATGGATTTTGAAAATTCTAGAGAGAATTTTAAAAGCTTCAAGAGAATTTCAACAATTTTGAGAGGGATTTGAAAAGTTTCAAAGGGAATGGGAAGAATTGGGACAAAAATTGAAAAATTTTTAAGGGACTTTGAAAAAATTTCAACTGGAATATTAGCCATTTTTTTATGTGAAATTGTAAACATGTGGCCATGGATTTTGAAAATTCTAGAGAGAATTTTAAAAGCTTCAACAGAATTTCAACAATTTTGAGAGGGATTTGAAAAGTTTCAATGGGAATGGGAAGAATTGGGACAAAAATTGGAAAATTTTGAAGGGACTTTGAAAAAATTTCAACTGGAATTTTAGCCATTTTTTGACGTGAAATTGTAAACATGTGGCCATGGATTTTGAAAATTCTAGAGAGAATTTTAAAAGCTTCAACAGAATTTCAACAATTTTGAGAGGGATTTGAAAAGTTTCAATGGGAATGGGAAGAATTGGGACAAAAATTGGAAAATTTTTAAGGGACTTTGAAAAAATTTCAACTGGAATTTTAGCCATTTTTTGACGTGAAATTGTAAACATGTGGACATGGATTTTGAAAATTCTAGAGAGAATTTTAAAAGCTTCAACAGAATTTCAACAATTTTGAGAGGGATTTGAAAAGTTTCAATGGGAATGGGAAGAATTGGGACAAAAATGGGAAAATTTTTAAGGGACTTTGAAAAAATTTCAACTGGAATTTTAGCCATTTTTTGACGTGAAATTGTAAACATGTGGCCATGGATTTTGAAAATTCTAGAGAGAATTTTAAAAGCTTCAAGAGAATTTCAACAATTTTGAGAGGGATTTGAAAAGTTTCAATGGGAATGGGAAGAATTGGGTCAAAAATTGGAAAACTTTTAAGGGACTTTGAAAAAATTTCAACTGGAATTTTAGCCATTTTTTGACGTGAAATTGTAAACATGTGGCCATGGATTTTGAAAATTCTAGAGAGAATTTTAAAAGCTTCAAGAGAATTTCAACAATTTTGAGAGGGATTTGAAAAGTTTCAATGGGAATGGGAAGAATTGGGACAAAAATTGGAAAATTTTTAAGGGACTTTGAAAAAATTTCAACTGGAATTTTAGCCATTTTTTGACGTGAAATTGTAAACATGTGGACATGGATTTTGAAAATTCTAGAGAGAATTTTAAAAGCTTCAACAGAATTTCAACAATTTTGAGAGGGATTTGAAAAGTTTCAATGGGAATGGGAAGAATTGGGACAAAAATTGGAAAATTTTTAAGGGACTTTGAAAAAATTTCAACTGGAATTTTAGCCATTTTTTGACGTGAAATTGTAAACATGTGGACGTGGATTTTGAAAATTCTAGAGAGAATTTTAAAAGCTTCAAGAGAATTTCAACAATTTTGAGAGGGATTTGAAAAGTTTCAATGGGAATGGGAAGAATTGGGACAAAAATTGGAAAATTTTTCAGGGACTTTGAAAAAATTTCAACTGGAATTTTAGCCATTTTTTGACGTGAAATTGTAAACATGTTGAAGTGGATTTTGAAAATTCTAGAGAGAATTTTAAAAGCTTCAAGAGAATTTCAACGATTTTGAGAGGGATTTGAAAAGTTTCAATGGGAATGGGAAGAATTGGGACAAAAATTGGAAAATTTTTAAGGGACTTTGAAAAAATTTCAACTGGAATTTTAGCCATTTTTTGACGTGAAATTGTAAACATGTGGCCATGGATTTTGAAAATTCTAGAGAGAATTTTAAAAGCTTCAAGAGAATTTCAACAATTTTGAGAGGGATTTGAAAAGTTTCAATGGGAATGGGAAGAATTGGGACAAAAATTGGAAAATTTTTAAGGGACTTTGAAAAAATTTCAACTGGAATTTTAGCCATTTTTTGACGTGAAATTGTAAACATGTTGAAGTGGATTTTGAAAATTCTAGAGAGAATTTTAAAAGCTTCAAGAGAATTTCAACGATTTTGAGAGGGATTTGAAAAGTTTCAATGGGAATGGGAAGAATTGGGACAAAAATTGGAAAATTTTTAAGGGACTTTGAAAAAATTTCAACTGGAATTTTAGCAATTTTCTTATGTGAAATTGTAAACATGTGGACATGGATTTTGAAAATTCTAGAGAGAATTTTAAAAGCTTCAAGAGAATTTCAACAATTTTGAGAGGGATTTGAAAAGTTTCAATGGGAATGGGAAGAATTGGGACAAAAATTGGAAAATTTTTAAGGGACTTTGAAAAAATTTCAACTGGAATTTTAGCCATTTTTTTACGTGAAATTGTAAACATGTTGAAGTGGATTTTGAAAATTCTAGAGAGAATTTTAAAAGCTTCAACAGAATTTCAACAATTTTGAGAGGGATTTGAAAAGTTTCAAAGGGAATGGGAAGAATTGGGACAAAAATTGAAAAATTTTTAAGGGACTTTGAAAAAATTTCAACTGGAATTTTAGCAATTTTTTTATGTGAAATTGTAAACATGTGGCCATGGATTTTGAAAATTCTAGAGAGAATTTTAAAAGCGTCAAGAGAATTTCAACAATTTTGAGAGGGATTTGAAAAGTTTCAATGGGAATGGGAAGAATTGGGACAAAAATTGGAAAATTTTTCAGGGACTTTGAAAAAATTTCAACTGGAATTTTAGCCATTTTGTTACGTGAAATTGTAAACATGTGGACATGGATTTTGAAAATTCTAGAGAGAATTTTAAAAGCTTCAACAGAATTTCAACAATTTTGAGAGGGATTTGAAAAGTTTCAATGGGAATGGGAAGAATTGGGACAGAAATTGGAAAATTTTTAAGGGACTTTGAAAAAATTTCAACTGGAATTTTAGCAATTTTTTGACGTGAAATTCTAAACATGTGGCCATGGATTTTGAAAATTCTAGAGAGAATTTTAAAAGCTTCAAGAGAATTTCAACAATTTTGAGAGGGATTTGAAAAGTTTCAATGGGAATGGGAAGAATTGGGACAAAAATTGGAAAATTTTTCAGGGACTTTGAAAAAATTTCAACTGGAATTTTAGCCATTTTTTGACGTGAAATTGTAAACATGTGGACATGGATTTTGAAAATTCTAGAGAGAATTTTAAAAGCTTCAAGAGAATTTCAACAATTTTGAGAGGGATTTGAAAAGTTTCAATGGGAATGGGAAGAATTGGGACAAAAATTGGAACATTTTTAAGGGACTTTGAAAAAATTTCAACTGGAATTTTAGCAATTTTTTACGTGAAATTGTAAACATGTGGCCATGGATTTTGAAAATTCTAGAGAGAATTTTAAAAGCTTCAAGAGAATTTCAACAATTTTGAGAGCGATTTGAAATGTTTCAATGGGAATGGGAAGAATTGGGACAAAAATTGGAAAATTTTTAAGGGACTTTGAAAAAATTTCAACTGGAATTTTAGCCATTTTTTTACGTGAAATTGTAAACATGTTGAAGTGGATTTTGAAAATTCTAGAGAGAATTTTAAAAGCTTCAACAGAATTTCAACAATTTTGAGAGGGATTTGAAAAGTTTCAAAGGGAATGGGAAGAATTGGGACAGAAATTGGAAAATTTTTAAGGGACTTTGAAAAAATTTCAACTGGAATTTTAGCCATTTTTTGACGTGAAATTCTAAACATGTGGCCATGGATTTTGAAAATTCTAGAGAGAATTTTAAAAGCTTCAACAGAATTTCAACAATTTTGAGAGGGATTTGAAAAGTTTCAATGGGAATGGGAAGAATTGGGACAAAAATTGGAAAATTTTTAAGGGACTTTGAAAAAATTTCAACTGGAATTTTAGCCATTTTTTTACGTGAAATTGTAAACATGTGGCCATGGATTTTGAAAATTCTAGAGAGAATTTTAAAAGCTTCAAGAGAATTTCAACAATTTTGAGAGGGATTTGAAAAGTTTCAATGGGAATGGGAAGAATTGGGACAAAAATTGGAAAATTTTTAAGGGACTTTGAAAACATTTCAACTGGAATTTTAGCCATTTTTTGACGTGAAATTGTAAACATGTGGCCATGGATTTTGAAAATTCTAGAGAGAATTTTAAAAGCTTCAACAGAATTTCAACAATTTTGAGAGGGATTTGAAAAGTTTCAATGGGAATGGGAAGAATTGGGACAAAAATTGGAAAATTTTTAAGGGACTTTGAAAAAATTTCAACTGGAATTTTAGCCATTTTTTTACGTGAAATTGTAAACATGTGGCCATGGATTTTGAAAATTCTAGAGAGAATTTAAAAAAGCTTCAACAGAATTTCAACAATTTTGAGAGGGATTTGAAAAGTTTCAATGGGAATGGGAAGAATTGGGACAAAAATTGAAAAATTTTTAAGGGACTTTGAAAAAATTTCAACTGGAATTTTAGCAATTTTTTGACGTGAAATTGTAAACATGTTGAAGTGGATTTTGAAAATTCTAGAGAGAATTTTAAAAGCTTCAAGAGAATTTCAACAATTTTGAGAGGGATTTGAAAAGTTTCAATGGGAATGGGAAGAATTGGGACAAAAATTGGAAAATTTTTAAGGGACTTTGAAAAAATTTCAACTGGAATTTTAGCCATTTTTTGACGTGAAATTGTAAACATGTGGACATGGATTTTGAAAATCCTAGAGAGAATTTTAAAAGCTTCAACAGAATTTCAACAATTTTGAGAGGGATTTGAAAAGTTTCAATGGGAATGGGAAGAATTGGGACAAAAATTGGAAAATTTTTAAGGGACTTTGAAAAAATTTCAACTGGAATTTTAGCCATTTTTTGACGTGAAATTGTAAACATGTGGACGTGGATTTTGAAAATTCTAGAGAGAATTTTAAAAGCTTCAAGAGAATTTCAACAATTTTGAGAGGGATTTGAAAAGTTTCAATGGGAATGGGAAGAATTGGGACAAAAATTGGAAAATTTTTCAGGGACTTTGAAAAAATTTCAACTGGAATTTTAGCCATTTTTTGACGTGAAATTGTAAACATGTGGCCATGGATTTTGAAAATTCTAGAGAGAATTTTAAAAGCTTCAAGAGAATTTCAACAATTTTGAGAGGGATTTGAAAAGTTTCAATGGGAATGGGAAGAATTGGGACAAAAATTGGAAAATTTTTAAGGGACTTTGAAAAAATTTCAACTGGAATTTTAGCCATTTTTTGACGTGAAATTGTAAACATGTTGAAGTGGATTTTGAAAATTCTAGAGAGAATTTTAAAAGCTTCAAGAGAATTTCAACGATTTTGAGAGGGATTTGAAAAGTTTCAATGGGAATGGGAAGAATTGGGACAAAAATTGGAAAATTTTTAAGGGACTTTGAAAAAATTTCAACTGGAATTTTAGCAATTTTTTACGTGAAATTGTAAACATGTGGACATGGATTTTGAAAATTCTAGAGAGAATTTTAAAAGCTTCAAGAGAATTTCAACAATTTTGAGAGGGATTTGAAAAGTTTCAATGGGAATGGGAAGAATTGGGACAAAAATTGGAAAATTTTTAAGGGACTTTGAAAAAATTTCAACTGGAATTTTAGCCATTTTTTTACGTGAAATTGTAAACATGTTGAAGTGGATTTTGAAAATTCTAGAGAGAATTTTAAAAGCTTCAACAGAATTTCAACAATTTTGAGAGGGATTTGAAAAGTTTCAAAGGGAATGGGAAGAATTGGGACAAAAATTGAAAAATTTTTAAGGGACTTTGAAAAAAATTTCAACTGGAATTTTAGCAATTTTTTTATGTGAAATTGTAAACATGTGGCCATGGATTTTGAAAATTCTAGAGAGAATTTTAAAAGCTTCAAGAGAATTTCAACAATTTTGAGAGGGATTTGAAAAGTTTCAATGGGAATGGGAAGAATTGGGACAAAAATTGGAAAATTTTTCAGGGACTTTGAAAAAATTTCAACTGGAATTTTAGCCATTTTGTTACGTGAAATTGTAAACATGTGGACATGGATTTGAAAATTCTAGAGAGAATTTTAAAAGCTTCAACAGAATTTCAACAATTTTGAGAGGGATTTGAAAAGTTTCAATGGGAATGGGAAGAATTGGGACAGAAATTGGAAAATTTTTAAGGGACTTTGAAAAAATTTCAACTGGAATTTTAGCAATTTTTTGACGTGAAATTCTAAACATGTGGCCATGGATTTTGAAAATTCTAGAGAGAATTTTAAAAGCTTCAACAGAATTTCAACAATTTTGAGAGGGATTTGAAAAGTTTCAATGGGAATGGGAAGAATTGGGACAAAAATTGGAAAATTTTTAAGGGACTTTGAAAAAATTTCAACTGGAATTTTAGCCATTTTTTGACGTGAAATTGTAAACATGTGGACATGGATTTTGAAAATTCTAGAGAGAATTTTAAAAGCTTCAAGAGAATTTCAACAATTTTGAGAGGGATTTGAAAAGTTTCAATGGGAATGGGAAGAATTGGGACAAAAATTGGAACATTTTTAAGGGACTTTGAAAAAATTTCAACTGGAATTTTAGCAATTTTTTACGTGAAATTGTAAACATGTGGCCATGGATTTTGAAAATTCTAGAGAGAATTTTAAAAGCTTCAAGAGAATTTCAACAATTTTGAGAGCGATTTGAAATGTTTCAATGGGAATGGGAAGAATTGGGACAAAAATTGGAAAATTTTTAAGGGACTTTGAAAAAATTTCAACTGGAATTTTAGCCATTTTTTTACGTGAAATTGTAAACATGTGGCCACGGATTTTGAAAATTCTAGCGAGAATTTTAAAAGCTTCAAGAGAATTTCAACAATTTTGAGAGGGATTTGAAAAGTTTCAATGGGAATGGGAAGAATTGGGACAAAAATTGGAAAATTTTTAAGGGACTTTGAAAAAATTTCAACTGGAATTTTAGCCATTTTTTTACGTGAAATTGTAAACATGTGGCCATGGATTTTGAAAATTCTAGAGAGAATTTAAAAAAGCTTCAACAGAATTTCAACAATTTTGAGAGGGATTTGAAAAGTTTCAATGGAATGGGAAGAATTGGGACAAAAATTGAAAAATTTTTAAGGGACTTTGAAAAATTTCAACTGGAATTTTAGCAATTTTTTGACGTGAAATTGTAAACATGTTGAAGTGGATTTTGAAAATTCTAGAGAGAATTTTAAAAGCTTCAAGAGAATTTCAACAATTTTGAGAGGGATTTGAAAAGTTTCAATGGGAATGGGAAGAATTGGGACAAAAATTGGAAAATTTTTAAGGGACTTTGAAAAAATTTCAACTGGAATTTTAGCCATTTTTTGACGTGAAATTGTAAACATGTGGACATGGATTTTGAAAATTCTAGAGAGAATTTTAAAAGCTTCAACAGAATTTCAACAATTTTGAGAGGGATTTGAAAAGTTTCAATGGGAATGGGAAGAATTGGGACAAAAATTGGAAAATTTTTAAGGGACTTTGAAAAAATTTCAACTGGAATTTTAGCCATTTTTTGACGTGAAATTGTAAACATGTGGACGTGGATTTTGAAAATTCTAGAGAGAATTTTAAAAGCTTCAAGAGAATTTCAACAATTTTGAGAGGGATTTGAAAAGTTTCAATGGGAATGGGAAGAATTGGGACAAAAATTGGAAAATTTTTCAGGGACTTTGAAAAAATTTCAACTGGAATTTTAGCCATTTTTTGACGTGAAATTGTAAACATGTGGCCATGGATTTTGAAAATTCTAGAGAGAATTTTAAAAGCTTCAACAGAATTTCAACAATTTTGAGAGGGATTTGAAAAGTTTCAATGGGAATGGGAAGAATTGGGACAAAAATTGGAAAATTTTTAAGGGACTTTGAAAAAATTTCAACTGGAATTTTAGCCATTTTTTGACGTGAAATTGTAAACATGTTGAAGTGGATTTTGAAAATTCTAGAGAGAATTTTAAAAGCTTCAAGAGAATTTCAACGATTTTGAGAGGGATTTGAAAAGTTTCAATGGGAATGGGAAGAATTGGGACAAAAATTGGAAAATTTTTAAGGGACTTTGAAAAAATTTCAACTGGAATTTTAGCAATTTTCTTATGTGAAATTGTAAACATGTGGACATGGATTTTGAAAATTCTAGAGAGAATTTTAAAAGCTTCAAGAGAATTTCAACAATTTTGAGAGGGATTTGAAAAGTTTCAATGGGAATGGGAAGAATTGGGGACAAAAATTGGAAAATTTTTAAGGGACTTTGAAAAAATTTCAACTGGAATTTTAGCCATTTTTTTACGTGAAATTGTAAACATGTTGAAGTGGATTTTGAAAATTCTAGAGAGAATTTTAAAAGCTTCAACAGAATTTCAACAATTTTGAGAGGGATTTGAAAAGTTTCAAAGGGAATGGGAAGAATTGGGACAAAAATTGAAAAATTTTTAAGGGACTTTGAAAAAATTTCAACTGGAATTTTAGCAATTTTTTTATGTGAAATTGTAAACATGTGGCCATGGATTTTGAAAATTCTAGAGAGAATTTTAAAAGCTTCAAGAGAATTTCAACAATTTTGAGAGGGATTTGAAAAGTTTCAATGGGAATGGGAAGAATTGGGACAAAAATTGGAAAATTTTTCAGGACTTTGAAAAAATTTCAACTGGAATTTTAGCCATTTTGTTACGTGAAATTGTAAACATGTGGACATGGATTTTGAAAATTCTAGAGAGAATTTTAAAAGCTTCAACAGAATTTCAACAATTTTGAGAGGGATTTGAAAAGTTTCAATGGGAATGGGAAGAATTGGGACAGAAATTGGAAAATTTTTAAGGGACTTTGAAAAAATTTCAACTGGAATTTTAGCAATTTTTTGACGTGAAATTCTAAACATGTGGCCATGGATTTTGAAAATTCTAGAGAGAATTTTAAAAGCTTCAACAGAATTTCAACAATTTTGAGAGGGATTTGAAAAGTTTCCATGGGAATGGGAAGAATTGGGACAAAAATGGAAAATTTTTAAGGGACTTTGAAAAAATTTCAACTGGAATTTTAGCCATTTTTTGACGTGAAATTGTAAACATGTGGACATGGATTTTGAAA
This sequence comes from Streptopelia decaocto, assembly GCF_964273445.1. NCBI lineage: Eukaryota > Metazoa > Chordata > Aves > Columbiformes > Columbidae > Streptopelia > Streptopelia decaocto. The sequence goes on along the minus strand of NW_028115413.1, from coordinate 28,756 downwards.
ATTCTAGAGAGAATTTTAAAAGCTTCAAGAGAATTTCAACAATTTTGAGAGGGATTTGAAAAGTTTCAATGGGAATGGGAAGAATTGGGACAAAAATTGGAACATTTTTAAGGGACTTTGAAAAAATTTCAACTGGAATTTTAGCAATTTTTTACGTGAAATTGTAAACATGTGGCCATGGATTTTGAAAATTCTAGAGAGAATTTTAAAAGCTTCAAGAGAATTTCAACAATTTTGAGAGCGATTTGAAATGTTTCAATGGGAATGGGAAGAATTGGGACAAAAATTGGAAAATTTTTAAGGGACTTTGAAAAAATTTCAACTGGAATTTTAGCCATTTTTTTACGTGAAATTGTAAACATGTTGAAGTGGATTTTGAAAATTCTAGAGAGAATTTTAAAAGCTTCAACAGGAATTTCAACAATTTTGAGAGGGATTTGAAAAGTTTCAAAGGGAATGGGAAGAATTGGGACAGAAATTGGAAAATTTTTAAGGGACTTTGAAAAAATTTCAACTGGAATTTTAGCCATTTTTTGACGTGAAATTCTAAACATGTGGCCATGGATTTTGAAAATTCTAGAGAGAATTTTAAAAGCTTCAACAGAATTTCAACAATTTTGAGAGGGATTTGAAAAGTTTCAATGGGAATGGGAAGAATTGGGACAAAAATTGGAAAATTTTTAAGGGACTTTGAAAAAATTTCAACTGGAATTTTAGCCATTTTTTTACGTGAAATTGTAAACATGTGGCCATGGATTTTGAAAATTCTAGAGAGAATTTTAAAAGCTTCAAGAGAATTTCAACAATTTTGAGAGGGATTTGAAAAGTTCAATGGGAATGGGAAGAATTGGGACAAAAATTGGAAAATTTTTAAGGGACTTTGAAAACATTTCAACTGGAATTTTAGCCATTTTTTGACGTGAAATTGTAAACATGTGGCCATGGATTTTGAAAATTCTAGAGAGAATTTTAAAAGCTTCAAGAGAATTTCAACAATTTTGAGAGGGATTTGAAAAGTTTCAATGGGAATGGGAAGAATTGGGACAAAAATTGGAAATTTTTAAGGGACTTTGAAAAAATTTCAACTGGAATTTTAGCCATTTTTTTACGTGAAATTGTAAACATGTGGCCATGGATTTTGAAAATTCTAGAGAGAATTTAAAAAAGCTTCAACAGAATTTCAACAATTTTGAGAGGGATTTGAAAAGTTTCAATGGGAATGGGAAGAATTGGGACAAAAATTGGAAAATTTTTAAGGGACTTTGAAAAAATTTCAACTGGAATTTTAGCCATTTTTTGACGTGAAATTGTAAACATGTGGCCATGGATTTTGAAAATTCTAGAGAGAATTTTAAAAGCTTCAACAGAATTTCAACAATTTTGAGAGGGATTTGAAAAGTTTCAATGGGAATGGGAAGAATTGGGACAAAAATTGGAAAATTTTTAAGGGACTTTGAAAACATTTCAACTGGAATTTTAGCCATTTTTTGACGTGAAATTGTAAACATGTGGCCATGGATTTTGAAAATTCTAGAGAGAATTTTAAAAGCTTCAAGAGAATTTCAACAATTTTGAGAGGGATTTGAAAGTTTCAATGGGAATGGGAAGAATTGGGACAAAAATTGGAAAATTTTTAAGGGACTTTGAAAAAATTTCAACTGGAAGTTTAGCCATTTTTTTACGTGAAATTGTAAACATGTGGACGTGGATTTTGAAAATTCTAGAGAGAATTTTAAAAGCTTCAACAGAATTTCAACAATTTTGAGAGGGATTTGAAAAGTTTCAATGGGAATGGGAAGAACTGGGACAAAATTGGAAAATTTTTAAGGGACTTTGAAAAATTTCAACTGGAATTTTAGCCATTTTGTTACATGAGATTGTAAACATGTGGCCATGGATTTTGAAAATTCTAGAGAGAATTTTAAAGCTTCAACAGAATTTCAACAATTTTGAGAGGGATTTGAAAAGTTTCAATGGGAATGGGAAGAATTGGGACAAAATTGGAAAATTTTTAAGGGACTTTGAAAAAATTTCAACTGGAATTTTAGCCATTTTTTTATGTGAAATTGTAAACATGTGGCCATGGATTTTGAAAAATTCTAGAGAGAATTTTAAAAGCTTCAACAGAATTTCAACAATTTTGAGAGGGATTTGAAAAGTTTCAATGGGAATGGGAAGAATTGGGACAAAAATTGGAAAATTTTTAAGGGACTTTGAAAAAATTTCAACTGGAATTTTAGCCATTTTTTGACGTGAAATTGTAAACATGTGGCCATGGATTTTGAAAATTCTAGAGAGAATTTTAAAAGCTTCAACAGAATTTCAACAATTTTGAGAGGGATTTGAAAAGTTTCAATGGGAATGGGAAGAATTGGGACAAAAATTGGAAAATTTTTAAGGGACTTTGAAAAAATTTCAACTGGAATTTTAGCCATTTTTTGACGTGAAATTGTAAACATGTGGCCATGGATTTTGAAAATTCTAGAGAGAATTTTAAAAGCTTCAACAGAATTTCAACAATTTTGAGAGGGAGTTGAAAAGTTTCAATGGGAATGGGAAGAATTGGGACAAAAATTGGAAAATTTTTAAGGGACTTTGAAAACATTTCAACTGGAATTTTAGCCATTTTTGACGTGAAATTGTAAACATGTGGACATGGATTTTGAAAATTCTAGAGAGAATTTTAAAAGCTTCAACAGAATTTCAACAATTTTGAGAGGGATTTGAAAGTTTCAATGGGAATGGGAAGAATTGGGACAAAAATGGGAAAATTTTGAAGGGACTTTGAAAAAATTTCAACTGGAATTTTAGCCATTTTTTGACGTGAAATTGTAAACATGTGGCCATGGATTTTGAAAATTCTAGAGAGAATTTTAAAAGCTTCAACAGAATTTCAACAATTTTGAGAGGGATTTGAAAAGTTTCCATGGGAATGGGAAGAATTGGGACAAAAATGGGAAAATTTTTAAGGGACTTTGAAAAAATTTCAACTGGAATTTTAGCCATTTTTTGACGTGAAATTGTAAACATGTGGACATGGATTTTGAAAATTCTAGAGAGAATTTTAAAAGCTTCAAGAGAATTTCAACAATTTTGAGAGGGATTTGAAAAGTTTCAATGGGAATGGGAAGAATTGGGACAAAATTGGAAAATTTTTAAGGGACTTTGAAAAAATTTCAACTGGAAGTTTAGCCATTTTTTGACGTGAAATTGTAAACATGTGGACATGGATTTTGAAAATCCTAGAGAGAATTTTAAAAGCTTCAACAGAATTTCAACAATTTTGAGAGGGATTTGAAAAGTTTCAATGGGAATGGGAAGAATTGGGACAAAAATTGGAAAATTTTTAAGGGACTTTGAAAAAATTTCAACTGGAATTTTAGCCATTTTTTATGTGAAATTGTAAACATCTGGACATGGATTTTGAAAATTCTAGAGAGAATTTTAAAAGCTTCAAGAGAATTTCAACAATTTTGAGAGGGATTTGAAAAGTTTCAATGGGAATGGGAAGAATTGGGACAAAAATTGGAAAATTTTTAAGGGACTTTGAAAAATTTTCAACTGGAATTTTAGCCATTTTGTTACATGAGATTGTAAACATGTGGCCATGGATTTTGAAAATTCTAGAGAGAATTTTAAAAGCTTCAACAGAATTTCAACAATTTTGAGAGGGAGTTGAAAAGTTTCAATGGGAATGGGAAGAATTGGGACAAAAATTGGAAAATTTTTTAAGGGACTTTGAAAAAATTTCAACTGGAATTTTAGCCATTTTTTGACGTGAAATTGTAAACATGTGGACATGGATTTTGAAAATTCTAGAGAGAATTTTAAAAGCTTCAAGAGAATTTCAACAATTTTGAGAGGGATTTGAAAAGTTTCAATGGGAATGGGAAGAATTGGGACAAAAATTGGAAAATTTTTAAGGGACTTTGAAAACATTTCAACTGGAATTTTAGCCATTTTTTGACGTGAAATTGTAAACATGTGGCCATGGATTTTGAAAATTCTAGAGAGAATTTTAAAAGCTTCAAGAGAATTTCAACAATTTTGAGAGGGATTTGAAAAGTTTCAATGGGAATGGGAAGAATTGGGACAAAAATTGGAAAATTTTAAGGGACTTTGAAAAAATTTCAACTGAATTTTAGCAATTTTTTTATGTGAAATTGTAAACATCTGGACATGGATTTTGAAAATTCTAGAGAGAATTTTAAAAGCTTCAAGAGAATTTCAACAATTTTGAGAGGGATTTGAAAAGTTTCAATGGGAATGGGAAGAATTGGGACAAAAATTGGAAAATTTTTAAGGGACTTTGAAAAAATTTCAACTGGAATTTTAGCCATTTTGTTACATGAGATTGTAAACATGTGGCCATGGATTTGAAAATTCTAGAGAGAATTTTAAAAGCTTCAACAGAATTTCAACAATTTTGAGAGGGATTTGAAAAGTTTCAATGGGAATGGGAAGAATTGGGACAAAAATTGGAAAATTTTTAAGGACTTTGAAAAAATTTCAACTGGAATTTTAGCAATTTTTTTATGTGAAATTGTAAACATGTGGACATGGATTTTGAAAATTCTAGAGAGAATTTTAAAAGCTTCAAGAGAATTTCAACAATTTTGAGAGGGATTTGAAAAGTTTCAATGGGAATGGGAAGAATTGGGACAAAAATTGGAAAATTTTTAAGGGACTTTGAAAACATTTCAACTGGAATTTTAGCCATTTTTTGACGTGAAATTGTAAACATGTGGCCATGGATTTTGAAAATTCTAGAGAGAATTTTAAAAGCTTCAACAGAATTTCAACAATTTTGAGAGGGATTTGAAAAGTTTCAATGGGAATGGGAAGAATTGGGACAAAAATTGGAAAATTTTTAAGGGACTTTGAAAAAATTTCAACTGGAATTTTAGCCATTTTTTGACGTGAAATTGTAAACGTGTGGCCATGGATTTTGAAAATTCTAGAGAGAATTTTAAAAGCTTCAACAGAATTTCAACAATTTTGAGAGGGATTTGAAAAGTTTCAATGGGAATGGGAAGAATTGGGACAAAAATTGGAAAATTTTTAAGGGACTTTGAAAAAATTTCAACTGGAATTTTAGCCATTTTTTGACGTGAAATTGTAAACATGTGGCCATGGATTTTGAAAATTCTAGAGAGAATTTTAAAAGCTTCAACAGAATTTCAACAATTTTGAGAGGGATTTGAAAAGTTTCAATGGGAATGGGAAGAATTGGGACAAAAATTGGAAAATTTTTAAGGGACTTTGAAAAAATTTCAACTGGAATTTTAGCCATTTTTTTATGTGAAATTGTAAACATGTGGACATGGATTTTGAAAATTCTAGAGAGAATTTTAAAAGCTTCAACAGAATTTCAACAATTTTGAGAGGGATTTGAAAAGTTTCAATGGGAATGGGAAGAATTGGGACAAAAATTGGAAAATTTTTAAGGGACTTTGAAAAAATTTCAACTGGAATTTTAGCCATTTTTTTATGTGAAATTGTAAACATGTGGACATGGATTTTGAAAATTCTAGAGAGAATTTTAAAAGCTTCAACAGAATTTCAACAATTTTGAGAGGGATTTGAAAAGTTTCAATGGGAATGGGAAGAATTGGGACAAAAATTGGAAAATTTTTAAGGGACTTGGAAAAAATTTCAACTGGAATTTTAGCCATTTTTTGACGTGAAATTGTAAACATGTGGCCATGGATTTTGAAAATTCTAGAGAGAATTTTAAAAGCTTCAACAGAATTTCAACAATTTTGAGAGGGATTTGAAAAGTTTCAATGGGAATGGGAAGAATTGGGACAAAAATTGGAAAATTTTTAAGGGACTTTGAAAAAATTTCAACTGGAAGTTTAGCCATTTTTTGACGTGAAATTGTAAACATGTGGACATGGATTTTGAAAATTCTAGAGAGAATTTTAAAAGCTTCAACAGAATTTCAACAATTTTGAGAGGGATTTGAAAAGTTTCAATGGGAATGGGAAGAATTGGGACAAAAATTGGAAAATTTTTCAGGGACTTTGAAAACATTTCAACTGGAATTTTAGCCATTTTTTGACGTGAAATTGTAAACATGTGGCCATGGATTTTGAAAATTCTAGAGAGAATTTTAAAAGCTTCAACAGAATTTCAACAATTTTGAGAGGGATTTGAAAAGTTTCAATGGGAATGGGAAGAATTGGGACAAAAATTGGAAAATTTTTAAGGGACTTTGAAAAAATTTCAACTGGAATTTTAGCCATTTTTTGACGTGAAATTGTAAACATGTGGACATGGATTTTGAAAATTCTAGAGAGAATTTTAAAAGCTTCAAGAGAATTTCAACAATTTTGAGAGGGATTTGAAAAGTTTCAATGGGAATGGGAAGAATTGGGACAAAAATTGGAAAATTTTTAAGGGACTTTGAAAAAATTTCAACTGGAATTTTAGCCATTTTTTGACGTGAAATTGTAAACATGTGGCCATGGATTTTGAAAATTCTAGAGAGAATTTTAAAAGCTTCAACAGAATTTCAACAATTTTGAGAGGGATTTGAAAAGTTTCAATGGGAATGGGAAGAATTGGGACAAAAATTGGAAAATTTTTAAGGGACTTTGAAAAAATTTCAACTGGAATTTTAGCAATTTTTTGACGTGAAATTGTAAACATGTGGCCATGGATTTTGAAAATTCTAGAGAGAATTTTAAAAGCTTCAACAGAATTTCAACAATTTTGAGAGGGATTTGAAAAGTTTCAATGGGAATGGGAAGAATTGGGACAAAAATTGGAAAATTTTTAAGGGACTTTGAAAAAATTTCAACTGGAATTTTAGCCATTTTGTTACATGAGATTGTAAACATGTGGCCATGGATTTTGAAAATTCTAGAGAGAATTTTAAAAGCTTCAAGAGAATTTCAACAATTTTGAGAGGGATTTGAAAAGTTTCAATGGGAATGGGAAGAATTGGGACAAAAATTGGAAAATTTTTAAGGGACTTTGAAAAAATTTCAACTGGAATTTTAGCCATTTTTTGACGTGAAATTGTAAACATGTGGACATGGATTTTGAAAATTCTAGAGAGAATTTTAAAAGCTTCAAGAGAATTTCAACAATTTTGAGAGGGATTTGAAAAGTTTCAATGGGAATGGGAAGAATTGGGACAAAAATTGGAAAATTTTTAAGGGACTTTGAAAAAATTTCAACTGGAATTTTAGCAATTTTTTTATGTGAAATTGTAAACATCTGGACATGGATTTTGAAAATTCTAGAGAGAATTTTAAAAGCTTCAACAGAATTTCAACAATTTTGAGAGGGATTTGAAAAGTTTCAATGGGAATGGGAAGAATTGGGACAAAAATTGGAAAATTTTTAAGGGACTTTGAAAAAATTTCAACTGGAATTTTAGCCATTTTTTGACATGAAATTGTAAACATGTGGCCATGGATTTTGAAAATTCTAGAGAGAATTTTAAAAGCTTCAACAGAATTTCAACAATTTTGAGAGGGATTTGAAAAGTTTCAATGGGAATGGGAAGAATTGGGACAAAAATTGGAAAATTTTTAAGGGACTTTGAAAAAATTTCAACTGGAATTTTAGCCATTTTTTGACGTGAAATTGTAAACATGTGGACATGGATTTTGAAAATTCTAGAGAGAATTTTAAAAGCTTCAAGAGAATTTCAACAATTTTGAGAGGGATTTGAAAAGTTTCAATGGGAATGGGAAGAATTGGGACAAAAATTGGAAAATTTTTCAGGGACTTTGAAAAAATTTCAACTGGAATTTTAGCAATTTTTTTATGTGAAATTGTAAACATGTGGACATGGATTTTGAAAATTCTAGAGAGAATTTTAAAAGCTTCAAGAGAATTTCAACAATTTTGAGAGGGATTTGAAAAGTTTCAATGGGAATGGGAAGAATTGGGACAAAAATTGGAAAATTTTTAAGGGACTTTGAAAAAATTTCAACTGGAATTTTAGCCATTTTGTTACATGAGATTGTAAACATGTGGCCATGGATTTTGAAAATTCTAGAGAGAATTTTAAAAGCTTCAACAGAATTTCAACAATTTTGAGAGGGATTTGAAAAGTTTCAATGGGAATGGGAAGAATTGGGACAAAAATTGGAAAATTTTTAAGGGACTTTGAAAAAATTTCAACTGGAATTTTAGCAATTTTTTTATGTGAAATTGTAAACATGTGGACATGGATTTTGAAAATTCTAGAGAGAATTTTAAAAGCTTCAAGAGAATTTCAACAATTTTGAGAGGGATTTGAAAAGTTTCAATGGGAATGGGAAGAATTGGGACAAAAATTGGAAAATTTTTAAGGGACTTTGAAAACATTTCAACTGGAATTTTAGCCATTTTTTGACGTGAAATTGTAAACATGTGGCCATGGATTTTGAAAATTCTAGAGAGAATTTTAAAAGCTTCAACAGAATTTCAACAATTTTGAGAGGGATTTGAAAAGTTTCAATGGGAATGGGAAGAATTGGGACAAAAATTGGAAAATTTTTAAGGGACTTTGAAAAAATTTCAACTGGAATTTTAGCCATTTTTTGACGTGAAATTGTAAACGTGTGGCCATGGATTTTGAAAATTCTAGAGAGAATTTTAAAAGCTTCAACAGAATTTCAACAATTTTGAGAGGGATTTGAAAAGTTTCAATGGGAATGGGAAGAATTGGGACAAAAATTGGAAAATTTTTAAGGGACTTTGAAAAAATTTCAACTGGAATTTTAGCCATTTTTTGACGTGAAATTGTAAACATGTGGCCATGGATTTTGAAAATTCTAGAGAGAATTTTAAAAGCTTCAACAGAATTTCAACAATTTTGAGAGGGATTTGAAAAGTTTCAATGGGAATGGGAAGAATTGGGACAAAAATTGGAAAATTTTTAAGGGACTTTGAAAAAATTTCAACTGGAATTTTAGCCATTTTTTTATGTGAAATTGTAAACATGTGGACATGGATTTTGAAAATTCTAGAGAGAATTTTAAAAGCTTCAACAGAATTTCAACAATTTTGAGAGGGATTTGAAAAGTTTCAATGGGAATGGGAAGAATTGGGACAAAAATTGGAAAATTTTTAAGGGACTTTGAAAAAATTTCAACTGGAATTTTAGCCATTTTTTTATGTGAAATTGTAAACATGTGGACATGGATTTTGAAAATTCTAGAGAGAATTTTAAAAGCTTCAACAGAATTTCAACAATTTTGAGAGGGATTTGAAAAGTTTCAATGGGAATGGGAAGAATTGGGACAAAAATTGGAAAATTTTTAAGGGACTTGGAAAAAATTTCAACTGGAATTTTAGCCATTTTTTGACGTGAAATTGTAAACATGTGGCCATGGATTTTGAAAATTCTAGAGAGAATTTTAAAAGCTTCAACAGAATTTCAACAATTTTGAGAGGGATTTGAAAAGTTTCAATGGGAATGGGAAGAATTGGGACAAAAATTGGAAAATTTTTAAGGGACTTTGAAAAAATTTCAACTGGAAGTTTAGCCATTTTTTGACGTGAAATTGTAAACATGTGGACATGGATTTTGAAAATTCTAGAGAGAATTTTAAAAGCTTCAACAGAATTTCAACAATTTTGAGAGGGATTTGAAAAGTTTCAATGGGAATGGGAAGAATTGGGACAAAAATTGGAAAATTTTTCAGGGACTTTGAAAACATTTCAACTGGAATTTTAGCCATTTTTTGACGTGAAATTGTAAACATGTGGCCATGGATTTTGAAAATTCTAGAGAGAATTTTAAAAGCTTCAACAGAATTTCAACAATTTTGAGAGGGATTTGAAAAGTTTCAATGGGAATGGGAAGAATTGGGACAAAAATTGGAAAATTTTTAAGGGACTTTGAAAAAATTTCAACTGGAATTTTAGCCATTTTTTGACGTGAAATTGTAAACATGTGGACATGGATTTTGAAAATTCTAGAGAGAATTTTAAAAGCTTCAAGAGAATTTCAACAATTTTGAGAGGGATTTGAAAAGTTTCAATGGGAATGGGAAGAATTGGGACAAAAATTGGAAAATTTTTAAGGGACTTTGAAAAAATTTCAACTGGAATTTTAGCAATTTTTTTATGTGAAATTGTAAACATCTGGACATGGATTTTGAAAATTCTAGAGAGAATTTTAAAAGCTTCAACAGAATTTCAACAATTTTGAGAGGGATTTGAAAAGTTTCAATGGGAATGGGAAGAATTGGGACAAAAATTGGAAAATTTTTAAGGGACTTTGAAAAAATTTCAACTGGAATTTTAGCCATTTGTTACATGAGATTGTAAACATGTGGCCATGGATTTTGAAAATTCTAGAGAGAATTTTAAAAGCTTCAAGAGAATTTCAACAATTTTGAGAGGGATTTGAAAAGTTTCAATGGGAATGGGAAGAATTGGGACAAAAATTGGAAAATTTTTAAGGGACTTTGAAAAAATTTCAACTGGAATTTTAGCCATTTTTTGACGTGAAATTGTAAACATGTGGACATGGATTTTGAAAATTCTAGAGAGAATTTTAAAAGCTTCAAGAGAATTTCAACAATTTTGAGAGGGATTTGAAAAGTTTCAATGGGAATGGGAAGAATTGGGACAAAAATTGGAAAATTTTTAAGGGACTTTGAAAAAATTTCAACTGGAATTTTAGCAATTTTTTTATGTGAAATTGTAAACATCTGGACATGGATTTTGAAAATTCTAGAGAGAATTTTAAAAGCTTCAACAGAATTTCAACAATTTTGAGAGGGATTTGAAAAGTTTCAATGGGAATGGGAAGAATTGGGACAAAAATTGGAAAATTTTTAAGGGACTTTGAAAAAATTTCAACTGGAATTTTAGCCATTTTTTGACATGAAATTGTAAACATGTGGCCATGGATTTTGAAAATTCTAGAGAGAATTTTAAAAGCTTCAACAGAATTTCAACAATTTTGAGAGGGATTTGAAAAGTTTCAATGGGAATGGGAAGAATTGGGACAAAAATTGGAAAATTTTTAAGGGACTTTGAAAAAATTTCAACTGGAATTTTAGCCATTTTTTGACGTGAAATTGTAAACATGTGGACATGGATTTTGAAAATTCTAGAGAGAATTTTAAAAGCTTCAAGAGAATTTCAACAATTTTGAGAGGGATTTGAAAAGTTTCAATGGGAATGGGAAGAATTGGGACAAAAATTGGAAAATTTTTCAGGGACTTTGAAAAAATTTCAACTGGAATTTTAGCAATTTTTTTATGTGAAATTGTAAACATGTGGACATGGATTTTGAAAATTCTAGAGAGAATTTTAAAAGCTTCAAGAGAATTTCAACACTTTTGAGAGGGATTTGAAAAGTTTCAATGGGAATGGGAAGAATTGGGACAAAAATTGGAAAATTTTTAAGGGACTTTGAAAAAATTTCAACTGGAATTTTAGCCATTTTGTTACATGAGATTGTAAACATGTGGCCATGGATTTTGAAAATTCTAGAGAGAATTTTAAAAGCTTCAACAGAATTTCAACAATTTTGAGAGGGATTTGAAAAGTTTCAATGGGAATGGGAAGAATTGGGACAAAAATTGGAAAATTTTTAAGGGACTTTGAAAAAATTTCAACTGGAATTTTAGCCATTTTTTGACGTGAAATTGTAAACATGTGGACATGGATTTTGAAAATTCTAGAGAGAATTTTAAAAGCTTTAACAGAATTTCTACAATTTTGAGAGGGATTTGAAAAGTTTCAATGGGAATGGGAAGAATTGGGACAAAAATTGGAAAATTTTTAAGGGACTTTGAAAAAATTTCAACTGGAATTTTAGCCATTTTGTTACGTGAAATTGTAAACATGTTGAAGTGGATTTTGAAAATCCTAGAGAGAATTTTAAAAGCTTCAAGAGAATTTCAACAATTTTGAGAGGGATTTGAAAAGTTTCAATGGGAATGGGAAGAATTGGGACAAAAATTGGAAAATTTTTCAGGGACTTTGAAAAAATTTCAACTGGAATTTTAGCCATTTTTTGACGTGAAATTGTGAACATGTGGACATGGATTTTGAAAATTCTAGAGAGAATTTTAAAAGCTTCAAGAGAATTTCAACAATTTTGAGAGGGATTTGAAAAGTTTCAATGGGAATGGGAAGAATTGGGACAAAAATTGGAAAATTTTTAAGGGACTTTGAAAAAATTTCAACTGGAATTTTAGCCATTTTTTGACGTGAAATTGTAAACATGTGGACATGGATTTTGAAAATTCTAGAGAGAATTTTAAAAGCTTCAACAGAATTTCAACAATTTTGAGAGGGATTTGAAAAGTTTCAATGGGAATGGGAAGAATTGGGACAAAAATTGGAAAATTTTTAAGGGACTTTGAAAAAATTTCAACTGGAATTTTAGCCATTTTTTGACGTGAAATTGTAAACATGTGGCCATGGATTTTGAAAATCCTAGAGAGAATTTTAAAAGCTTCAACAGAATTTCAACAATTTTGAGAGGGATTTGAAAAGTTTCAATGGGAATGGGAAGAATTGGGACAAAAATTGGAAAATTTTTAAGGGACTTTGAAAAAATTTCAACTGGAATTTTAGCATTTTTTGACGTGAAATTGTAAACATGTGGCCATGGATTTTGAAAATTCTAGAGAGAATTTTAAAAGCTTCAAGAGAATTTCAACAATTTTGAGAGGGATTTGAAAAGTTTCAATGGGAATGGGAAGAATTGGGACAAAAATTGGAAAATTTTTAAGGGACTTTGAAAAAATTTCAACTGGAATTTTAGCCATTTTGTTACGTGAAATTGTAAACATGTGGACATGGATTTTGAAAATTCTAGAGAGAATTTTAAAAGCTTCAAGAGAATTTCAACAATTTTGAGAGGGATTTGAAAAGTTTCAGTGGGAATGGGAAGAATTGGGACAAAAATTGGAAAATTTTTAAGGGACTTTGAAAAAATTTCAACTGGAATTTTAGCCATTTTTTGACGTGAAATTGTAAACGTGTGGCCATGGATTTTGAAAATTCTAGAGAGAATTTTAAAAGCTTCAACAGAATTTCAACAATTTTGAGAGGGATTTGAAAAGTTTCAATGGGAATGGGAAGAATTGGGACAAAAATTGGAAAATTTTTAAGGGACTTTGAAAAAATTTCAACTGGAATTTTAGCCATTTTGTTACGTGAAATTGTAAACATGTGGACATGGATTTTGAAAATCCTAGAGAGAATTTTAAAAGCTTCAACAGAATTTCAACAATTTTGAGAGGGATTTGAAAAGTTTCAATGGGAATGGGAAGAATTGGGACAAAAATGGGAAAATTTTTGAAGGGACTTTGAAAAAATTTCAACTGGAATTTTAGCCATTTTTTGACGTGAAATTGTAAACATGTGGACATGGATTTTGAAAATCCTAGAGAGAATTTTAAAAGCTTCAACAGAATTTCAACAATTTTGAGAGGGATTTGAAAAGTTTCAATGGGAATGGGAAGAATTGGGACAAAAATTGGAAAATTTTTAAGGGACTTTGAAAAAATTTCAACTGGAATTTTAGCAATTTTTTGACGTGAAATTGTAAACATGTGGCCATGGATTTTGAAAATTCTAGAGAGAATTTTAAAAGCTTCAACAGAATTTCAACAATTTTGAGAGGGATTTGAAAAGTTTCAATGGGAATGGGAAGAATTGGGACAAAAATTGGAAAATTTTTAAGGGACTTTGAAAAAATTTCAACTGGAATTTTAGCCATTTTGTTACGTGAAATTGTAAACATGTGGCCATGGATTTTGAAAATTCTAGAGAGAATTTTAAAAGCTTCAAGAGAATTTCAACAATTTTGAGAGGGATTTGAAAAGTTTCAATGGGAATGGGAAGAATTGGGACAAAAATGGGAAAATTTTTAAGGGACTTTGAAAAAATTTCAACTGGAATTTTAGCCATTTTTTGACGTGAAATTGTAAACATGTGGCCATGGATTTTGAAAATTCTAGAGAGAATTTTAAAAGCTTCAACAGAATTTCAACAATTTTGAGAGGGATTTGAAAAGTTTCAATGGGAATGGGAAGAATTGGGACAAAAATTGGAAAATTTTTAAGGGACTTTGAAAAAATTTCAACTGGAATTTTAGCCATTTTTTGACGTGAAATTGTAAACATGTGGACATGGATTTTGAAAATCCTAGAGAGAATTTTAAAAGCTTCAACAGAATTTCAACAATTTTGAGAGGGATTTGAAAAGTTTCAATGGGAATGGGAAGAATTGGGACAAAAATTGGAAAATTTTTCAGGGACTTTGAAAAAATTTCAACTGGAATTTTAGCCATTTTTTGACGTGAAATTGTAAACATGTGGCCATGGATTTTGAAAATTCTAGAGAGAATTTTAAAAGCTTCAAGAGAATTTCAACACTTTTGAGAGGGATTTGAAAAGTTTCAATGGGAATGGGAAGAATTGGGACAAAAATTGGAAAATTTTTAAGGGACTTTGAAAAAATTTCAACTGGAATTTTAGCCATTTTTTTATGTGAAATTGTAAACATGTGGCCACGGATTTTGAAAATTCTAGAGAGAATTTTAAAAGCTTCAACAGAATTTCAACAATTTTGAGAGGGATTTGAAAAGTTTCAATGGGAATGGGAAGAATTGGGACAAAAATTGGAAAATTTTGAAGGGACTTTGAAAAAATTTCAACTGGTATTTTAGCAATTTTTTGACGTGAAATTGTGAACATGTGGACATGGATTTTGAAAATTCTAGAGAGAATTTTAAAAGCTTCAAGAGAATTTCAACAATTTTGAGAGGGATTTGAAAAGTTTCAATGGGAATGGGAAGAATTGGGACAAAATTTGGAAAATTTTGAAGGGACTTTGAAAAAATTTCAACTGGAATTTTAGCCATTTTTTTACGTGAAATTGTGAACATGTGGACATGGATTTTGAAAATTCTAGAGAGAATTTTAAAAGCTTCAACAGAATTTCAACAATTTTGAGAGGGATTTGAAAAGTTTCAATGGGAATGGGAAGAATTGGGACAAAAATTGGAAAATTTTTCAGGGACTTTGAAAAAATTTCAACTGGAATTTTAGCCATTTTTTGACGTGAAATTGTAAACATGTGGACATGGATTTTGAAAATTCTAGAGAGAATTTTAAAAGCTTCAACAGAATTTCAACAATTTTGAGAGGGATTTGAAAAGTTTCAATGGGAATGGGAAGAATTGGGACAAAAATTGGAAAATTTTTAAGGGACTTTGAAAAAATTTCAACTGGAATTTTAGCAATTTTTTGACGTGAAATTGTAAACATGTGGCCATGGATTTTGAAAATTCTAGAGAGAATTTTAAAAGCTTCAACAGAATTTCAACAATTTTGAGAGGGATTTGAAAAGTTTCAATGGGAATGGGAAGAATTGGGACAAAAATTGGAAAATTTTTAAGGGACTTTGAAAAAATTTCAACTGGAATTTTAGCATTTTTTTTTACTTGAAATTGTAAACATGTGGACATGGATTTTGAAAATTCTAGAGAGAATTTTAAAAGCTTTAACAGAATTTCTACAATTTTGAGAGGGATTTGAAAAGTTTCAATGGGAATGGGAAGAATTGGGACAAAAATTGGAAAATTTTTAAGGGACTTTGAAAAAATTTCAACTGGAATTTTAGCCATTTTTTTATGTGAAATTGTAAACATGTAGACATGGATTTTGAAAATTCTAGAGAGAATTTTAAAAGCTTCAAGAGAATTTCAACAATTTTGAGAGGGATTTGAAAAGTTTCAATGGGAATGGGAAGAATTGGGACAAAAATTGGAAAATTTTTAAGGGACTTTGAAAACATTTCAACTGGAATTTTAGCCATTTTGTTACATGAAATTGTAAACATGTGGCCATGGATTTTGAAAATTCTAGAGAGAATTTTAAAAGCTTCAAGAGAATTTCAACAATTTTGAGAGGGATTTGAAAAGTTTCAATGGGAATGGGAAGAATTGGGACAAAAATGGGAAAATTTTTAAGGGACTTTGAAAAAATTTCAACTGGAATTTTAGCAATTTTTTTATGTGAAATTGTAAACATGTGGACATGGATTTTGAAAATTCTAGAGAGAATTTTAAAAGCTTCAACAGAATTTCAACAATTTTGAGAGGGATTTGAAAAGTTTCAATGGGAATGGGAAGAATTGGGACAAAAATTGGAAAATTTTTAAGGGACTTTGAAAACATTTCAACTGGAATTTTAGCCATTTTTTGACGTGAAATTGTAAACATGTGGCCATGGATTTTGAAAATTCTAGAGAGAATTTTAAAAGCTTCAAGAGAATTTCAACAATTTTGAGAGGGATTTGAAAAGTTTCAATGGGAATGGGAAGAATTGGGACAAAAATGGGAAAATTTTTAAGGGACTTTGAAAAAATTTCAACTGGAATTTTAGCCATTTTTTGACGTGAAATTGTAAACATGTGGACATGGATTTTGAAAATCCTAGAGAGAATTTTAAAAGCTTCAACAGAATTTCAACAATTTTGAGAGGGATTTGAAAAGTTTCAATGGGAATGGGAAGAATTGGGACAAAAATTGGAAAATTTTTAAGGGACTTTGAAAAAATTTCAACTGGAATTTTAGCCATTTTTTGACGTGAAATTGTAAACATGTGGCCATGGATTTTGAAAATTCTAGAGAGAATTTTAAAAGCTTCAAGAGAATTTCAACAATTTTGAGAGGGATTTGAAAAGTTTCAATGGGAATGGGAAGAATTGGGACAAAAATTGGAAAATTTTTCAGGGACTTTGAAAAAATTTCAACTGGAATTTTAGCAATTTTTTGACGTGAAATTGTAAACATGTGGCCATGGATTTTGAAAATTCTAGAGAGAATTTTAAAAGCTTCAACAGAATTTCAACAATTTTGAGAGGGATTTGAAAAGTTTCAATGGGAATGGGAAGAATTGGGACAAAAATTGGAAAATTTTTAAGGGACTTTGAAAAAATTTCAACTGGAATTTTAGCCATTTTGTTACGTGAAATTGTAAACATGTGGCCATGGATTTTGAAAATTCTAGAGAGAATTTTAAAAGCTTCAACAGAATTTCAACAATTTTGAGAGGGATTTGAAAAGTTTCAATGGGAATGGGAAGAATTGGGACAAAAATTGGAAAATTTTTAAGGGACTTTGAAAAAATTCCAACTGGAATTTTAGCATTTTTTTGACGTGAAATTGTAAACATGTGGCCATGGATTTTGAAAATTCTAGAGAGAATTTTAAAAGCTTCAAGAGAATTTCAACAATTTTGAGAGGGATTTGAAAAGTTTCAATGGGAATGGGAAGAATTGGGACAAAAATTGGAAAATTTTGAAGGGACTTTGAAAAAATTTCAACTGGAATTTTAGCAATTTTTTGACGTGAAATTGTAAACATGTGGCCATGGATTTTGAAAATTCTAGAGAGAATTTTAAAAGCTTCAACAGAATTTCAACAATTTTGAGAGGGATTTGAAAAGTTTCAATGGGAATGGGAAGAATTGGGACAAAAATTGGAAAATTTTTAAGGGACTTTGAAAAAATTTCAACTGGAATTTTAGCCATTTTTTGACGTGAAATTGTAAACATGTGGACATGGATTTTGAAAATCCTAGAGAGAATTTTAAAAGCTTCAACAGAATTTCAACAATTTTGAGAGGGATTTGAAAAGTTTCAATGGGAATGGGAAGAATTGGGACAAAAATTGGAAAATTTTTAAGGGACTTTGAAAAAATTTCAACTGGAATTTTAGCCATTTTGTTACGTGAAATTGTAAACATGTGGCCATGGATTTTGAAAATTCTAGAGAGAATTTTAAAAGCTTCAACAGAATTTCAACAATTTTGAGAGGGATTTGAAAAGTTTCAATGGGAATGGGAAGAATTGGGACAAAAATTGGAAAATTTTTAAGGGACTTTGAAAAAATTTCAACTGGAATTTTAGCCATTTTTTTACGTGAAATTGTAAACATGTGGCCATGGATTTTGAAAATTCTAGAGAGAATTTTAAAAGCTTCAACAGAATTTCAACAATTTTGAGAGGGATTTGAAAAGTTTCAATGGGAATGGGAAGAATTGGGACAAAAATTGGAAAATTTTTAAGGGACTTTGAAAAAATTTCATCTGGAATTTTAGCCATTTTTTTATGTGAAATTGTAAACATGTGGACATGGATTTTGAAAATTCTAGAGAGAATTTTAAAAGCTTCAAGAGAATTTCAACAATTTTGAGAGAGATTTGAAAAGTTTCAATGGGAATGGGAAGAATTGGGACAAAAATTGGAAAATTTTGAAGGGACTTTGAAAAAATTTCAACTGGAATTTTAGCAATTTTTTTATGTGAAATTGTAAACATGTGGACATGTATTTTGAAAATTCTAGAGAGAATTTTAAAAGCTTCAACAGAATTTCAACAATTTTGAGAGGGATTTGAAAAGTTTCAATGGGAATGGGAAGAATTGGGACAAAAATTGGAAAATTTTTAAGGGACTTTGAAAAAATTCCAACTGGAATTTTAGCCATTTTTTGACGTGAAATTGTAAACATGTGGCCATGGATTTTGAAAATTCTAGAGAGAATTTTAAAAGCTTCAAGAGAATTTCAACACTTTTGAGAGGGATTTGAAAAGTTTCAATGGGAATGGGAAGAATTGGGACAAAAATTGGAAAATTTTGAAGGGACTTTGAAAAAATTTCAACTGGTATTTTAGCAATTTTTTGACGTGAAATTGTGAACATGTGGACATGGATTTTGAAAATTCTAGAGAGAATTTTAAAAGCTTCAAGAGAATTTCAACAATTTTGAGAGGGATTTGAAAAGTTTCAATGGGAATGGGAAGAATTGGGACAAAAATTGGAAAATTTTTAAGGGACTTTGAAAAAATATCAACTGGAATTTTAGCCATTTTTTTATGTGTAATTGTAAACATGTGGCCATGGATTTTGAAAATTCTAGAGAGAATTTTAAAAGCTTCAACAGAATTTCAATAATTTTGAGAGGGATTTGAAAAGTTTCAATGGGAATGGGAAGAATTGGGACAAAAATTGGAAAATTTTTAAGGGACTTTGAAAAAATTTCAACTGGAATTTTAGCCATTTTTTTATGTGAAATTGTAAACATGTGGACATGGATTTTGAAAATTCTAGAGAGAATTTTAAAAGCTTCAACAGAATTTCAACAATTTTGAGAGGGATTTGAAAAGTTTCAATGGGAATGGGAAGAATTGGGACAAAAATTGGAAAATTTTGAAGGGACTTTGAAAAAATTTCAACTGGAATTTTAGCCATTTTGTTACGTGAAATTGTAAACATGTGGACATGGATTTTGAAAATTCTAGAGAGAATTTTAAAAGCTTCAAGAGAATTTCAACAATTTTGAGAGGGATTTGAAAAGTTTCAATGGGAATGGGAAGAATTGGGACAAAAATTGGAAAATTTTTCAGGGACTTTGAAAAAATTTCAACTGGAATTTTAGCAATTTTTTGACGTGAAATTGTAAACATGTGGCCATGGATTTTGAAAATTCTAGAGAGAATTTTAAAAGCTTCAAGAGAATTTCAACAATTTTGAGAGGGATTTGAAAAGTTTCAATGGGAATGGGAAGAATTGGGACAAAAATGGGAAAATTTTTAAGGGACTTTGAAAAAATTTCAACTGGAATTTTAGCCATTTTTTTATGTGAAATTGTAAACATGTGGCCATGGATTTTGAAAATTCTAGAGAGAATTTTAAAAGCTTCAACAGAATTTCAACAATTTTGAGAGGGATTTGAAAAGTTTCAATGGGAATGGGAAGAATTGGGACAAAAATTGGAAAATTTTTAAGGGACTTTGAAAAAATTTCAACTGGAATTTTAGCAATTTTTTTACGTGAAATTGTAAACATGTTGAAGTGGATTTTGAAAATTCTAGAGAGAATTTTAAAAGCTTCAACAGAATTTCAACAATTTTGAGAGGGATTTGAAAAGTTTCAATGGGAATGGGAAGAATTGGGACAAAAATTGGAAAATTTTTCAGGGACTTTGAAAAAATTTCATCTGGAATTTTAGCCATTTTGTTACGTGACATTGTAAACATGTGGACATGGATTTTGAAAATTCTAGAGAGAATTTTAAAAGCTTCAAGAGAATTTCAACAATTTTGAGAGGGATTTGAAAAGTTTCAATGGGAATGGGAAGAATTGGGACAAAAATTGGAAAATTTTTCAGGGACTTTGAAAAAATTTCAACTGGAATTTTAGCCATTTTGTTACGTGACATTGTAAACATGTGGACATGGATTTTGAAAATTCTAGAGAGAATTTTAAAAGCTTCAACAGAATTTCAACAATTTTGAGAGGGATTTGAAAAGTTTCAATGGGAATGGGAAGAATTGGGACAAAAATTGGAAAATTTTTAAGGGACTTTGAAAAAATTTCAACTGGAATTTTAGCCATTTTTTTGACGTGAAATTGTAAACATGTGGCCATGGATTTTGAAAATTCTAGAGAGAATTTTAAAAGCTTCAACAGAATTTCAACAATTTTGAGAGGGATTTGAAAAGTTTCAATGGGAATGGGAAGAATTGGGACAAAAATTGGAAAATTTTTAAGGGACTTTGAAAAAATTTCAACTGGAATTTTAGCCATTTTTTGACGTGAAATTGTAAACATGTGGCCATGGATTTTGAAAATTCTAGAGAGAATTTTAAAAGCTTCAAGAGAATTTCAACAATTTTGAGAGGGATTTGAAAAGTTTCAATGGGAATGGGAAGAATTGGGACAAAAATTGGAAAATTTTTAAGGGACTTTGAAAAAATTTCAACTGGAATTTTAGCAATTTTTTGACGTGAAATTGTAAACATGTGGACATGGATTTTGAAAATTCTAGAGAGAATTTTAAAAGCTTCAACAGAATTTCAACAATTTTGAGAGGGATTTGAAAAGTTTCAATGGGAATGGGAAGAATTGGGACAAAAATTGGAAAATTTTTAAGGGACTTTGAAAAAATTCCAACTGGAATTTTAGCAATTTTTTGACGTGAAATTGTAAACATATGGCCATGGATTTTGAAAATCCTAGAGAGAATTTTAAAAGCTTCAACAGAATTTCAACAATTTTGAGAGGGATTTGAAAAGTTTCAATGGGAATGGGAAGAATTGGGACAAAAATTGGAAAATTTTTAAGGGACTTTGAAAAAATTTCAACTGGAATTTTAGCAATTTTTTAATGTGAAATTGTAAACATGTGGCCACGGATTTTGAAAATTCTAGAGAGAATTTTAAAAGCTTCAAGAGAATTTCAACAATTTTGAGAGGGATTTGAAAAGTTTCAATGGGAATGGGAAGAATTGGGACAAAAATTGGAAAATTTTTAAGGGACTTTGAAAAAATATCAACTGGAATTTTAGCCATTTTTTTATGTGTAATTGTAAACATGTGGCCATGGATTTTGAAAATTCTAGAGAGAATTTTAAAAGCTTGAACAGAATTTCAACAATTTTGAGAGGGATTTGAAAAGTTTCAATGGGAATGGGAAGAATTGGGACAAAAATTGGAAAATTTTTAAGGACTTTGAAAAAATTTCAACTGGAATTTTAGCCATTTTTTGACGTGAAATTGTAAACATGTGGCCACGGATTTTGAAAATTCTAGAGAGAATTTTAAAAGCTTCAAGAGAATTTCAACAATTTTGAGAGGGATTTGAAAAGTTTCAATGGGAATGGGAAGAATTGGACAAAAATTGGAAAATTTTCAGGGACTTTGAAAAAATTTCAACTGGAATTTAGCAATTTTTTGACGTGAAATTGTAAACATGTGGCCATGGATTTTGAAAATTCTAGAGAGAATTTTAAAAGCTTCAACAGAATTTCAACAATTTTGAGAGGGATTTGAAAAGTTTCAATGGGAATGGGAAGAATTGGGACAAAAATTGGAAAATTTTTAAGGGACTTTGAAAAAATTTCAACTGGAATTTTAGCCATTTTTTTATGTGAAATTGTAAACATGTTGAAGTGGATTTTGAAAATTCTAGAGAGAATTTAAAAGCTTCAAGAGAATTTCAACAATTTTGAGAGGGATTTGAAAAGTTTCAATGGGAATGGGAAGAATTGGGACAAAAATTGGAAAATTTTTAAGGGACTTTGAAAAAATTTCAACTGGAATTTTAGCAATTTTTTTATGTGAAATTGTAAACATGTGGACATGGATTTTGAAAATTCTAGAGAGAATTTTAAAAGCTTCAAGAGAATTTCAACAATTTTGAGAGGGATTTGAAAAGTTTCAATGGGAATGGGAAGAATTGGGACAAAAATTGGAAAATTTTTAAGGGACTTTGAAAAAATTCCAACTGGAATTTTAGCAATTTTTTGACGTGAAATTGTAAACATGTGGCCATGGATTTTGAAAATTCTAGAGAGAATTTTAAAAGCTTCAAGAGAATTTCAACACTTTTGAGAGGGATTTGAAAAGTTTCAATGGGAATGGGAAGAATTGGGACAAAAATTGGAAAATTTTAAGGGACTTTGAAAAAATTTCAACTGGAATTTTAGCCATTTTTTTATGTGAAATTGTAAACATGTGGCCACGGATTTTGAAAATTCTAGAGAGAATTTTAAAAGCTTCAACAGAATTTCAACAATTTTGAGAGGGATTTGAAAAGTTTCAATGGGAATGGGAAGAATTGGGACAAAAATTGGAAAATTTTTAAGGGACTTTGAAAAAATTTCAACTGGAATTTTAGCCATTTTTTTATGTGTAATTGTAAACATGTGGCCATGGATTTTGAAAATTCTAGAGAGAATTTTAAAAGCTTCAACAGAATTTCAACAATTTTGAGAGGGATTTGAAAAGTTTCAATGGGAATGGGAAGAATTGGGACAAAAATTGGAAAATTTTTAAGGGACTTTGAAAAAATTTCAACTGGAATTTTAGCCATTTTTTATGTGAAATTGTAAACATGTGGACATGGATTTTGAAAATTCTAGAGAGAATTTTAAAAGCTTCACCAGAATTTCAACAATTTTGAGAGGGATTTGAAAAGTTTCAATGGAATGGGAAGAATTGGGACAAAAATTGGAAAATTTTGAAGGGACTTTGAAAAAATTTCAACTGGAATTTTAGCCATTTTTTTACGTGAAATTGTGAACATGTGGACATGGATTTTGAAAATTCTAGAGAGAATTTTAAAAGCTTCAAGAGAATTTCAACAATTTTGAGAGGGATTTGAAAAGTTTCAATGGGAATGGGAAGAATTGGGACAAAAATTGGAAAATTTTTAAGGGACTTTGAAAAAATTTCAACTGGAATTTTAGCAATTTTTTGTCGTGAAATTGTAAACATGTGGCCATGGATTTTGAAAATTCTAGAGAGAATTTTAAAAGCTTCAAGAGAATTTCAACAATTTTGAGAGGGATTTGAAAAGTTTCAATGGGAATGGGAAGAATTGGGACAAAAATTGGAAAATTTTTAAGGGACTTTGAAAAAATTTCAACTGGAATTTTAGCAATTTTTTGACGTGAAATTGTAAACATGTTGAAGTGGATTTTGAAAATTCTAGAGAGAATTTTAAAAGCTTCAAGAGAATTTCAACAATTTTGAGAGGGATTTGAAAAGTTTCAATGGGAATGGGAAGAATTGGGACAAAAATTGAAAATTTTTAAGGGACTTTGAAAAAATTTCAACTGGAATTTTAGCAATTTTTTGACGTGAAATTGTAAACATGTGGCCATGGATTTTGAAAATTCTAGAGAGAATTTTAAAAGCTTCAAGAGAATTTCAACAATTTTGAGAGGGATTTGAAAAGTTTCAATGGGAATGGGAAGAATTGGGACAAAAATTGGAAAAATTTTTAAGGGACTTTGAAAAAATTCCAACTGGAATTTTAGCAATTTTTTGACGTGAAATTGTAAACATATGGCCATGGATTTTGAAAATTCTAGAGAGAATTTTAAAAGCTTGAACAGAATTTCAACAATTTTGAGAGGGATTTGAAAAGTTTCAATGGGAATGGGAAGAATTGGGACAAAAATTGGAAAATTTTTAAGGGACTTTGAAAAATTCAACTGGAATTTTAGCAATTTTTTTATGTGAAATTGTAAACATGTGGCCACGGATTTTGAAATTCTAGAGAGAATTTTAAAAGCTTCAAGAGAATTTCAACAATTTTGAGAGGGATTTGAAAAGTTTCAATGGGAATGGGAAGAATTGGGACAAAATTGGAAAATTTTTAAGGGACTTTGAAAAAATATCAACTGGAATTTTAGCCATTTTTTTATGTGTAATTGTAAACATGTGGCCATGGATTTTGAAAATTCTAGAGAGAATTTTAAAAGCTTCAACAGAATTTCAACAATTTTGAGAGGGATTTGAAAAGTTTCAATGGGAATGGGAAGAATTGGGACAAAAATTGGAAAATTTTTAAGGGACTTTGAAAAAATTTCAACTGGAATTTTAGCCATTTTTTTATGTGAAATTGTAAACATGTGGCCATGGATTTTGAAAATTCTAGAGAGAATTTTAAAAGCTTCAAGAGAATTTCAACAATTTTGAGAGGGATTTGAAAAGTTTCAATGGGAATGGGAAGAATTGGGACAAAAATTGGAAAATTTTTCAGGGACTTTGAAAAAATTTCAACTGGAATTTTAGCAATTTTTGACGTGAAATTGTAACATGTGGCCATGGATTTTGAAAATTCTAGAGAGAATTTTAAAAGCTTCAACAGAATTTCAACAATTTTGAGAGGGATTTGAAAAGTTTCAATGGGAATGGGAAGAATTGGGACAAAAATTGGAAAATTTTTAAGGGACTTTGAAAAAATTTCAACTGGAATTTTAGCAATTTTTTGACGTGAAATTGTAAACATGTGGCCATGGATTTTGAAAATTCTAGAGAGAATTTTAAAAGCTTCAACAGAATTTCAACAATTTTGAGAGGGATTTGAAAAGTTTCAATGGGAATGGGAAGAATTGGGACAAAAATTGGAAAATTTTTAAGGGACTTTGAAAAAATTTCAACTGGAATTTTAGCCATTTTTTTATGTGAAATTGTAAACATGTTGAAGTGGATTTTGAAAATTCTAGAGAGAATTTTAAAAGCTTCAACAGAATTTCAACAATTTTGAGAGGGATTTGAAAAGTTTCAATGGGAATGGGAAGAATTGGGACAAAAATTGGAAAATTTTTAAGGGACTTTGAAAAAATTTCAACTGGAATTTTAGCAATTTTTTTATGTGAAATTGTAAACATGTGGACATGGATTTTGAAAATTCTAGAGAGAATTTTAAAAGCTTCAAGAGAATTTCAACAATTTTGAGAGGGATTTGAAAAGTTTCAATGGGAATGGGAAGAATTGGGACAAAAATTGGAAAATTTTTAAGGGACTTGAAAAAATTCCAACTGGAATTTTAGCAATTTTTTGACGTGAAATTGTAAACATGTGGCCATGGATTTTGAAAATTCTAGAGAGAATTTTAAAAGCTTCAAGAGAATTTCAACACTTTTGAGAGGGATTTGAAAAGTTTCAATGGGAATGGGAAGAATTGGGACAAAAATTGGAAAATTTTTAAGGGACTTTGAAAAAATTTCAACTGGAATTTAGCCATTTTTTTATGTGAAATTGTAAACATGTGGCCACGGATTTTGAAAATTCTAGAGAGAATTTTAAAAGCTTCACAGAATTTCAACAATTTTGAGAGGGATTTGAAAAGTTTCAATGGGAATGGGAAGAATTGGGACAAAAATTGGAAAATTTTTAAGGGACTTTGAAAAAATTTCAACTGGAATTTTAGCCATTTTTTTATGTGTAATTGTAAACATGTGGCCATGGATTTGAAAATTCTAGAAGAATTTTAAAAGCTTCAACAGAATTTCAACAATTTTGAGAGGGATTTGAAAAGTTTCAATGGGAATGGGAAGAATTCGGACAAAAATTGGAAAATTTTTAAGGGACTTTGAAAAAATTTCAACTGGAATTTTAGCCATTTTTTTATGTGAAATTGTAAACATGTGGACATGGATTTTGAAAATTCTAAAGAGAATTTTAAAAGCTTCAAGAGAATTTCAACAATTTTGAGAGGGATTTGAAAAGTTTCAATGGGAATGGGAAGAATTGGGACAAAAATTGGAAAATTTTGAAGGGACTTTGAAAAATTTCAACTGGAATTTTAGCAATTTTTTGACGTGAAATTGTGAACATGTGGACATGGATTTTGAAAATTCTAGAGAGAATTTTAAAAGCTTCAAGAGAATTTCAACAATTTTGAGAGGGATTTGAAAAGTTTCAATGGGAATGGGAAGAATTGGGACAAAAATTGGAAAATTTTTAAGGGACTTTGAAAAAATTTCAACTGGAATTTTAGCAATTTTTTGACGTGAAATTGTAAACATGTGGCCATGGATTTTGAAAATTCTAGAGAGAATTTTAAAAGCTTCAACAGAATTTCAACAATTTTGAGAGGGATTTGAAAAGTTTCAATGGGAATGGGAAGAATTGGGACAAAAATTGGAAAATTTTTAAGGGACTTTGAAAAAATTTCAACTGGAATTTTAGCAATTTTTTGACGTGAAATTGTAAACATGTGGCCATGGATTTTGAAAATTCTAGAGAGAATTTTAAAAGCTTCAAGAGAATTTCAACAATTTTGAGAGGGATTTGAAAAGTTTCAATGGGGAATGGGAAGAATTGGGACAAAAATGGGAAATTTTTAAGGGACTTTGAAAAAATTTCAACTGGAATTTTAGCCATTTTTTGACGTGAAATTGTAAACATGTGGACATGGATTTTGAAAATCCTAGAGAGAATTTTAAAAGCTTCAACAGAATTTCAACAATTTTGAGAGGGATTTGAAAAGTTTCAATGGGAATGGGAAGAAATTGGGACAAAAATTGGAAAATTTTTAAGGGACTTTGAAAAAATTTCAACTGGAATTTTAGCCATTTTTTTATGTGAAATTGTAAACATGTGGACATGGATTTTGAAAATTCTAGAGAGAATTTTAAAAGCTTCAAGAGAATTTCAACAATTTTGAGAGGGATTTGAAAAGTTTCAATGGGAATGGGAAGAATTGGGACAAAAATTGGAAAATTTTTAAGGGACTTTGAAAAAAATTCAACTTGGAATTTTAGCCATTTTGTTACGTGAAATTGTAAACATGTGGCCATGGATTTTGAAAATTCTAGAGAGAATTTTAAAAGCTTCAAGAGAATTTCAACAATTTGGAGAGGGATTTGAAAAGTTTCAGTGGGAATGGGAAGAATTTGGACAAAAATTGGAAAATTTTTAAGGGACTTTGAAAAAATTTCAACTGGAAATTTTAGCCATTTTTGACGTGAAATTGTAAACATGTGGACATGGATTTTGAAAATTCTAGAGAGAATTTTAAAAGCTTCAACAGAATTTCAACAATTTTGAGAGGGATTTGAAAAGTTTCAATGGGAATGGGAAGAATTGGGACAAAAATTGGAAAATTTTTAAGGGACTTTGAAAAAATTTTCAACTGGAATTTTAGGCAATTTTTTGATGTGAAATTGTAAACATGTGGCCAGTGGATTTTGAAAATTCTAGAGAGAATTTTAAAAGCTTCAACAGAATTTCAACAATTTTGAGAGGGATTTGAAAAGTTTCAATGGGAATGGGAAGAATTGGGACAAAAATTGGAAAATTTTTAAGGGACTTTGAAAAAATTTCAACTGGAATTTTAGCCATTTTTTGACGTGAAATTGTAAACATGTGGCCATGGATTTTGAAAATTCTAGAGAGAATTTTAAAAGCTTCAAGAGAATTTCAACAATTTTGAGAGGGATTTGAAAAGTTTCAATGGGAATGGGAAGAATTGGGACAAAAATTGGAAAATTTTTAAGGACTTTGAAAAAATTTCAACTGGAATTTTAGCCATTTTTTGACGTGAAATTGTAAACATGTGGCCATGGATTTTGAAAATTCTAGAGAGAATTTTAAAAGCTTCAACAGAATTTCAACAATTTGGAGAGGGATTTGAAAAGTTTCAATGGGAATGGGAAGAATTGGGACAAAAATTGGAAAATTTTTAAGGGACTTTGAAAAAATTTCAACTGGAATTTTAGCCATTTTTTGTCGTGAAATTGTAAACATGTGGCCATGGATTTTGAAAATTCTAGAGAGAATTTTAAAAGCTTCAACAGAATTTCAACAATTTTGAGAGGGATTTGAAAAGTTTCAATGGGAATGGGAAGAATTGGGACAAAAATTGGAAAATTTTTAAGGACTTTGAAAAAATTTCAGCTGAATTTTAGCAATTTTTTTACGTGAAATTGTAAACATGTGGCCATGGATTTTGAAAATTCTAGAGAGAATTTTAAAAGCTTCAAGAGAATTTCAACAATTTTGAGAGGGATTTGAAAAGTTTCAATGGGAATGGGAAGAATTGGGACAAAAATTGGAAAATTTTTAAGGGACTTTGAAAAAATTTCAACTGGAATTTTAGCCACTTTTTTGACGTGAAATTGTAAACATGTGGCCATGGATTTTGAAAATTCTAGAGAGAATTTTAAAAGCTTCAACAGAATTTCAACAATTTTGAGAGGGATTTGAAAAGTTTCAATGGGAATGGGAAGAATTGGGACAAAAATTGGAAAATTTTGAAGGGACTTTGAAAAAATTTCAACTGGAATTTTAGCCATTTTTTGTCGTGAAATTGTAAACATGTGGACATGGATTTTGAAAATTCTAGAGAGAATTTTAAAAGCTTCAAGAGAATTTCAACAATTTTGAGAGGGATTTGAAAAGTTTCAATGGGAATGGGAAGAATTGGGACAAAAATTGGAAAATTTTTAAGGGACTTTGAAAAAATTTCAACT